>NC_091823.1:94535058-94835058 GCF_038994185.2 Dermacentor albipictus
GCTTTCACACTCTAAACAATAATGTTTTCCTTGCAATGGGCCGGGTTTTCGTGTGCATACGGCATACAAAAACTTAAATTTCTTTTTTTCTGTTCTACTTGCACAACTTTTTATATTTTTTTAGGAACCATTTATTTAGCGTTTCTGCAAAAGCCTGGCACTGATGGAAATCTTGTTCGCCACCCGGCGCTAAAGATGTCGAGTGGCTATTTGTCCAGTTTTTAATCACAATTATATATTCTTGCTTTTCAAAAGAAACTGATCCTAACTGTTCGTAACAGTCAGCTGTCTATTCTTCACTGGTCGTTACAAGCGCGTTACCCACTTATGCCGAAAGAATTATTGATGCGGCGAATATGTTCGTCTGGGTTTGACTATTCGGTGTTGGATACGATATTCCATACTTGCTATTAAATCAATCAATCAATACTTATTTTTGACGAAATAAAATATGAGATGGGTTTAAGTACACATTGGGAGGTCCTGAAGTAACAACTGTCGGGGGACCTCCTAAGAAGACATGAAAAGGGGATAGTAGGATCGTGGAAACAGTGAGTCATGTCATATCTTATACAATTTCTACATCATCATCGGAAATAACCGGTAAGATAGAAAAAAATCTATTAAGAATATTACAAGTATAATTGCACAGTTAAAAAGAAGGAATATAAAATTGAAGAAATCTTAAAAATAACTCGCAGAAATTCAAACGAGGATAAATGGCACGTAAGACTAACAACGAGGAGAAGTATCAATTATAGGCAAGATTAAGTGACTCGGTAATTTGAACAGCACATTGCATAATGGTAAAGCGAACAAAATCTAATTAATTCTTGGTTCGTTAAATTATACTACGCGTCAGATAAAGCGTTCATAAAATGCTCCTTTGTTCTACGCTTGAACGATAATAATGTAGATGTCTTCATATCAGATAGTATTAAATTCCAAACAGAAATGCCTGAAACCGCGATGGTAAGTTTCCCATAATTAGTTCATGCTTTTCGAAGGAGAAGATTGAGTTGGTGCTGAAAATCTTGAGTTGTTATAATTGATGAGGCTAGAGGGAGTAAAACCTGGAATATTAAACTCGTTATTTATAAGAAGAAACATAAGTAGCGACAGCTTATGATTGAATAACATGCGTAAAGGTAAAACATTTAGGGAACGGAATATAGGAGCGGACGGAGACGTATGCGATTGGAACGCAATTAATCGTAATTCGTAGTCTATTCATATTCGAAAAAGTTGATATTCACCAAGCTCTAACCAACATTCAATGAAAAACGAGCCGATATGCGACGAGCAGCTTCATTGCACTAAGGGCGTTCTCGCCTTTCCTAAAGTAACAATCCTCCGCCATGAGTTCAACTAACAGAATAAAGGGAATGTAACCGTCGTTTAGTGCGGTACGCCTAGGGTTATGGCACTCGCACTATATAGACGTAGGATAATGAAGAGGGACGAGTTCACCTTCCCGCTTGGGGAAACACCTTTGCTCTAAAGCAACGCACGTTGCAAATGGGTAGTGACATGCAGCTTGTGAAGTGGTGCGAGACTAATACAGCCAGTCGGGAACAGTAGTAGTCCGCGAAAAGACGAAATTTTTGCCTAGCGACTCACTCACGTATCCTAATCTTCTGGCGATAATTCTAGGCTAAGTCACAAATGCCAGTCAACACGATGAGATCCTGCTGCTTCTTATTGACGTCCTTCCTTCGGTGACATCGAGACCGTTTAGCAACAAGAGAGAGAGAGAGAAACAACGTTTATTTGCACCCGCAAAAAGAGCCCCGAGGAGTCAAGAGTCTTCCTGTCTCTTCGGCTTGCCCCTCCCTTTTCAGCTGGCTGATGCTCCTTGGAGCTCAGCGGTGTCCAGGGCCATGATTCTCTTTGATCATGTTCGTTCGAGCTGGTCAATAAAGTCTCCCAGCATTGTCTATCCCTATCTGGTTTATTGTATCTAGGACATGTCTATATAATCTGGGTCGCGTCCGCCTTTGCCCCGCAGTGTTTGCAATTCATTTTCTCCAATGTTATCGTGCCATCTCTTCAGAATGTAGGGGTTGCAGGTCACGCCCGCTTGGAGTTGCCTCCATGTTATCTCTTCTTGCTTACTTAGTTTCTGATGCGCCTCTGACAGTGTTTTCCTTCCCATTCTGTAATAAGCAAGAATTTCGCTGCAAGTGTTTATGCCTTCTTTTTGTAAGGGCTCCCTGGCTGGAGAGGCTGCATTGGTGTACCGGTAAATAAGCTCCCGGGCCAATGCGCGCGCTTTCTCGTTGCCGGACAAGCCTTCGTGGGCAGGAGTCCATATGAGGTTTACTAATTATTCTGGCATTGGTCCTTTCTCCAATATGTTGAGCGCCTCTTTGGAGATTCTCCCTGCGGTTTAATTTTTTATGGCTGTTTGGAATCTGACACTATAAGTTTGACCCCTTTTTGAGCAAAGCTAGGGCTATGGCCACCTCCTCTGCAACCTCCACTCTGTTTTGCGGGGTACTGCAGCTCTTTGATTTCTCACCGTTGGCCTGTGTCGTCACTCAGACAAAACCTGAAAAAAAATTAAATTATGGGGTTTTACGTGCCAAAACCACTTTCTGATTATGAGGCACGCCGTAGTGGAGGACTCCGGAAATTTCGACCACCTGGGGTTCTTTAACGTGCACCTAAATGTAAGCACACGGGTGTTTTCGCATTTCGCCCCCATCGAAATGCGGCCGCCGTGGCCGGGATTCGATCCCGCGACCTCGTGCTCAGCAGCCTAACACCATAGCCACTGAGCAACCACGGCGGGTCAGACAAAACCTGGTCTGCTTTCATATTCTGCTGCATCCATGTAGAGCACCCCTTGCTTTTTATCTAGTCATTTTTGTAATGCTTTAACCCTGTCATTCCTCCTATCCTGGTGGTGACTGGGATGCATATTCTTCCGGAGTGGTGGTATGCGTATCCTGTCTGATTTCTGACGGAATGGCTCCCGTGTTTCTTACTTTGTTGTTAGTTTTGTATCCTAGTTTCTCTAGAATTCTCAGACCAACTCTGCTCCTCATTAGTCTCTCGCTGGGAGACTAGTGTGCCTTCGCGCAACTCTTTTAGGGTGTATTAAATGCGCATGTTTAGTATCCTCTACGTATATGTGTATGGTCGTAGGTTTAGGGCTGTTTTAACTCCTTTCCTAATGAGGATTTCTATTTTGTTTTTCTCGGCCCTTCTTATATTAAGGTACGTTGTTGCGTATGTGATCTTGCTGATCGCGAAGGACTGTACTATCCTTAATAGGTTAGCCCCTCTAATGCCTGCCTTCTTGTTGGCGATTCTTCTGAGGAGTCGACATGTTTGGCTTACGCTCATTTCAAGCTTTCGAATCATTTCCGTATTTCTTTCATTGTCCTGAATGTGCAGGCCTGGCACTCGTATAGCTTTTACGTTTGTAATCGCGTCCCCATTCACCGTGAGTTTTATCCCGTGGGTAGGAATTTTCTTTCGCATTATCTGTGGACTGATGAAGAGAGCCTCCGACTTCGTAGCTGAACATTTAAGTCCGGCTTTTTATAAGCGCTCTTCACTTCTATTGATAGTCTTCCAGCGTTTCTTCTATGTGGGCGTCACTGCCTCTATTTATCCATGGAGTGATCTCGTCCGTATAGATAGTATGTTCTAGACCCTGTCAGTCCTTAAGTTTGTGTGGGAGTCCGATCATTACTATGTTAAAGAGAGTGGGTAAGATCACAGAGCCCTGCGGTGTCCCCTTATTGCTGAGCTCTATCTTCTTCTCTTCGTTAACCCCTAGACTGACCATTGGGGTTCTGTCAGTCAGAAAGTCCTTTATATACTCGTACGTCTCCCTACGTTAAGGCTATTCAATTGTTTAAGATTGCCTTGTGATCTACGTTGTCAAATGATTTGGCCACGTCTAAGCCAACGATGGCTTTCGTGTCTTTCGTTTGATGGTCGATAATTTGCCCTTTAAGCTGTAGCACGACATTGCACGCAGATAGGTGTGCTCTGAAGCCTATCACTGTGTCAGGGTACATGTCTTGGTATTCCAAGTATCTGCTGATTCTAGATAGTATCACATGTTCCATTAGTTTCCCGACACATGACGTGAGGGATATTGGTCTGAGGTTTTCGAGACTGAGCTTTTTCCCCGGTTTTGGAATTGGGACTAATTTAGCCCCCTTCCGTTCTTTGGGGATTTTACCCTTCTCCCAACACACTTGCATAAAATTCGTTAGGTTTACTACTGACTTGTCGTCTAGGTTCCTCAACATCCGATTGCTGATTCCGTCCGGTCCTGCAGCTGTTTTCGTCCTTAGTCGGTTCAGCTCGGCCCTGACTTCTCCAACCATGACGGGACTTTCTCTTCCCTTTTGTAGTCCAGCAGTGTTTGTTGCGGACCACATTTAAGATATATATCCTTAACTTTAGCAAACAATTGTCTATTACTACCTTCGTATTTATACACCAGTTTCTGCGTGTTTCAATCCGTCTCTGATTTGCTGCTTTGGGGATCTAGTAGGTGCCTCAATAGTTGCCATGCATTTGATTTACCAATTTTGTGATCTATCTGTTCGCATATGCTATTCCAATTTCGTTTCGTGAGTTCGAGTGCGTATTCTTCAATCTCGCCGTTCAGGTGCGCTAATGCCCTCCTAATGTTTCTATTGCTTCTATTCTCTTTCAATTTTTGCTCTAGCTGTCTCTTTTTTCCTTCATAATCCGACCATTTTCCTGTCTACTACCTCTTGCGTGTCGTCTGCCTTCGCCTTCTCAGTGGCCTCTTCAACCGCTTCCAAGAGGGCGTTGCTCCAACTGCCTACATCCTTGAGCTCCTCTTTTTCGGCACATTTCTGCCAAAAGAGTTTCCAATTTACGCTTCGATCTGCTCGGGTTTGGGTGTTCGCATGCCGTGTTCTACCACCGTCTCTATTATTCTCTGGTCGCTCCCCAAGTCCTCTCCCGTCTTACACCATCGTGCGGTTATGTGTCCCCCTATGAGAGTAAGGTCCGGTGTGGTGTCCCTGGAAACGCTATTTCCCTTTCTTGTCGGAATTTGAGGATCTGTTAGTAGGGTTAGTACATGCTTGGAGATAGTATCCCATAATTCTCTGCCTTTTTGTTGCGATGTTTTGTACACCCAAGCCATATGTTGCGCGTTAAGGGGGAGGGGAATAGATAAGAAGAAGGCAGGGAGGTTAACCAGAATCACGTTCGGTTGGCTACCCTACACCGGGGGAATGGGAAAAGGGAAAAACAAAGATAACAGGGAGAGAGAGGAGGGAAGAAAAGAAGGATGAAGTCTCCGACTATGACTATAGGGCTGTTCCCTGCATTGTTTTTGGTCCTTTCGATGAGCTGATCGAATCCACAATTATTTTTTTTTTTTGCTTAGGAGAGCTGTATACGTTGAGAACGTTAGGTTCCTATCTTTTCTTTTCCTCGGTACTAGTTCAACTAGGACTTGATCAATCTCATTTGTGTCAGTCTCGTGTAGGAGTGCTGCTTAGTTCCTTTTAAGTAAAATAGCTGTCTCCCGATTTTCTCCTTGCCCAGTGTAGGCTGTGTAGCCGGCCAATTTAGCATTGTTCCCACACTCTTTCAACGGAATGACATCTGGTTTATCGATGTTGGTTAGGAATATTTGTAGGACTGCTCTCTTTTTCAGGAAGCCCCTACAATTACACTGCCACATTGTGTTATTTTGCCAATGCATTTTGAATGTCAACTAATTGTGTTCTAAACCAGTCGAATTCCGCTTTTAAAGCGAAGTCGCATTTCTCAAATTCCACTTTGAGGGCGATATCGCGCTTTACAAATTCCGCTCGGGTTTGTTGCATGAATTGCATCCTAGCTCCGTTTATCAAGGGTAATAGCCTGAGTAACTTTGTCCATCCTGCTGTCTGAGTCTGTTTCTCCCGTTCTCTTCTTTTTGAGCAGGGGCCGATCTGTTTTGGGCTCTTTGTGCCCTACACCCTCTTCCTGTCCCGTACCGTTTCCATCCTTCTCTTTATTCATCTCCTCGATTATCTTTAAAATTTCTTCTCTCTCCTTTTTTCTATCTTCAATCAGTATTCTAATTTGCCCTTCCTGCTTCTTACTAAGCGCGTTTAGCTCCTGGTTCTGTCTATCCTGCCTAAACCAGATCCAATGCCACTACCTGAAAACAGTGGCCTTTTATACTACGAGACCACCGGACTATGATTCTTGGCTTTATGGGTTAAACAATCGAGTGCTGCTGATACACATCGCCGAAACTATCCTACATTTATATATTTCATAGTTCATTGCCACTTGGCAAACTTTCCAAATATAGAAAAAGGTTATAAATCTGTAACTCTCCCCCGAAAATAGGTATTGCAGTTCTGTAAACTGCATCTGTTATAGCTTCTCCAGCGTTAAAATAAAATATTTGAATTGACACTTCACGCGACATCGTCACATTGTTTAAGAGGGCGAAAGCTATATTGACAAATTAGCAGTATATTTCAGAGCGGCGGAAATTATATTATGTCGGCTTTCTCCACTTGAGGTAAATTGTTAGGGTCACTTTACAGAACCGTGTTAGTGTCTTTATTGCTGAGTTACGGAGCTATAAATTTGGTACTTTGACTTTTCTTTTTATACATTAATTGCAGAAATTAAAAACTCAATTTTTATAATTACTATAGATTTTGAATTTCCTTTTCGAGTGCAACGAACCACATCGAAATCGGTGCACAGGTTGGCAAGAAAAATGATTTCTCCATCTCCGTGTATTTAGATAGGAGCTCCCGAGATACAGCTTGCTCTTAAGCCGTCTACAATTTGTCACTTCCTCCGCTCTTACCATAAAAATGTCCAAGTGCGCAGCTTTTTCGCGTGAAGCCGCCTTACCGCTTCAGGCGCACTTCTGTCGTCTTTAATTTCGCTAATCCTCGAGAAACCATGCATGTATCATGCTTATCTTCCATCTCAAAATATTAAGACCGAGTGTTTAGTCGTTCCAGTCGTTCTCCTTTCCGTATAAGCATTCTAGAAGCGGTACAGTGGAAATAACGGGTCTAACAAAAAAGAATGTGGACTGTTTTCTCCTTCTGACTTTTGTTTTTCGGTTCTTTGCTTTTCTTTTCCTTTTATTCTTTATATCGATGCATTGCAGACACTATACAGTGACGCTATGAGGTTCCTTCTTGCGGACATTAACACGCGTACGACTACAGTGATTTATGAGGGTGTGTTGCGCTCGTTGTAATGTGCCCGTAGAGCCATTTCTCGCTTTGTGCTGAAGTAATGTAAAGTTAGTTGCGTGATACGCTTTGCGCAAGGGCGAATTTAAATCACCTACGCCGACAGGCACGATTTCAACTTAGATTCGGTACAGTGAAATCTAACGCAAGATTACTGTTTTTTCTATTATGCTCCGAAACCACGCAATTCGCTCCGAAACTACGCAATTCGCTCAGAGGCATGTCTTTCCTGGCAGATAAATTCGGCGAAACGATTCATGAGTCCATTCGCCTTCGCAACACTCATGTGCAACTCCAGATAGCTGTGCAAAGAAATAAAATATTCCTTCCTACACATTTCTTGTTCTCCCTACGCCATAACTTTTTGTTCACAGGTCCAATCACCTGAAATTAATTTTCATGGAGAATTAGCCTGAAAGTACCGAACATGAAAACAAACTGCGTCTGCATTCACAACATTGTTACGCTATAGAACTCTTCACAAAAAAGAAGGCGCCAGAGAATCGCAATGTCGGACATATTATTTCCGAAGGTGCTCGACCAATGGCAAACAGCGATTGCTTATGTTAAGCTGCATGAATTCTGGCCTTGACTATTTTGCCCGGTTACGATGTACTTTTTTTGTATAATATGTGTTTGTATCACCAGGTGGTTTGTCTGTATCACCTGATGGTGTCTTAGCAGAATTCCTTACATATTGCTTTAGCAAACAACAAATATCTACTCCTTGAGCTGGATTACTCAAAAGTGTGGCCATTACTTTCACGAGATGTAAAATGCACCATTTCTAATTAACTAAATTACAGCAATTGCCTTACTGACTACTCATCTCGTTCACTACTGACTTGAATCATCCAATGAGCTTCGATCTGCACCTAATGTTTCGGCAAGAAGGCTTCTATTTGTCGGAACAACTTCTCTCTATATCAGAGATGATACCAGGTGTGTTTTTGCAGAGTTAGAATGTGAAAACAAAGGTGTTTCATGCTCGGTTCCATCAAAAATCTTTCTCATGTTCGTGTTATGCAAACATCTCACGCAAATAAAAGAGATAGCGATACATTGCCGTTTCGGGCCTACATAATGGTTAGAAAAGTAGGCAAGGAATAGTTGAAAAGGTTTGCTTTATTGAAGGAGTTGTGCTTTTCATGACGTATACTTGTTGCAGTCACGTTATTTGACTATCATTTGCCTCATCGCTGAGTAATTGTAGAAGAAATGGCCACCAGCCTGAACACCTATGGGGGAAGTAAAGACTGCAGTCCTTGGAAGTGTCTTGTGGTCATAAATCTGAGGCGTCCACGAGGAGCGACGTTCCTGGTGCTTTTTCAACGGTGGTACTCTAAAGCCGTCGCCTCTCGGTGGCTCCGCAGCCACTCATACTTTTTTCGCACATCTCCAAACCTTCCTCAAAGGGCCCCTCACCAGGCCTCATAGCACATTTTGGTTATACGCTAAAAATTGTTACATGTCCTCTAAATAGTGTTCTGCCGCAAATAGTTTTCAAATCGGCTCATTATTAGCCGAGATAGAAATATTTCAGTGCCGCGAATCTATGACTTCAGGAGGAGAGCTCCACTGCATAGCGAGACACTCCCTCCACTCGCCCCGTCTAGCCTCCGCAAGCGAAATTGTTTCCCTGCGTTCTCCCATACCGGACCTCGAATATCACGTGACGCATACGTCGCGGGTACCACCTTCATTTTTTGTTCTCCTCGCTTTTTCTTTCTTCCTTTTTTTTTTGTTCGGCGCTGCGCATAAGTTGTGATTCTAAATTTCGAAGTGCTCTTAATTTAGAAAACCCGTCTATGATTTGCTCCTTTCAAAGACCGGTCAATAATATCGTAACCTACAGGTGTTTTCACTACACTTGAAAAATTGTGCGGCGTGCACCACAAAACCTGGCAACAAGCAACACTGGACGTTGCGCCAGCCGCATCGTTGAAATTAAAATCGTGTGCAAGCAGCCCTCTAAACAAAATGCATTGCGACACGTGCGACTGCACTGACTTCTTTTCGTTCCAGTTGCACCATATTAAAAAACCTTTAACCTAACCCGCGTATAGTTCAACCAGCTTGCCAACCGACCCAGGAGTTCAAGAGAAAGGCTATAGCTCGAAGCGCACGTCACCAAATTAAGAGCCTCAACCTACGTTTCAGCTTTAAATCACCTTTTCCTCTTTAGAATGCCGGTCGGAAATTTAAAGGACGAAATGCCACTGGCGTGGTTTCATTGATTTTTGGTAGCACAGTGGAGCTTCGGTTTCATTAACCGCTCGACGATGAAAGCGGTTGTTGCATTTGAGAATCTGAATAGCCCCAACGCGACGATAATCGAGTCGAGCCTCCCAACATACAGCTGCCTCGCAATTACACCGTCAGAAAGATGGCGGACGCAGCTGGTGTTGTCAGCTAACGATGTATTATGAATATTCCCTATTTGTTTGGAATTGCTAAACACACTCTCTAAATTTGCCTTAAAAGCCAGCAATAAGAGTATTCGAGATGATAATCATGAACAAGTTTCCTTCGAAGCGTAGCATGATCGTGTTCTGAATTCAGAGCGATGATAGACGTTGAGCGTCCATGGCAAAGGTAATATTTCTTTTTTTTTTGGCAATAGAACAAGAGAACTAAAGGAACATTATGTCATCGATTTATTGCAATTACACTGAAAGGCATACGCCAAAAGGCAAATAATTAGGTGATTTTTTCTATTTCTGACTATTTCTTGCATGAAGTGAAGAAGTATTTTAGTAGTAATTGTAAATATAGCTTGGCCTACCTGCGGGGTTATTCAATTAACTCTCTATAGCGAACAGCGCAACCAGCGTTTCCACAAGCGATCCTTGATTTCATTCTTAACATATTTTCTCGGTCATGCATTTCTTTAAATATTGGTCTACTATTTTTTCCAACCACAATATTAGACGAAATACACAAAATTCACGGGTTAACGCAATCGCCTTAAAATCAGAGCACCAAACGAAAGAAATCTGAAGAGTAAAATTCAGCTCAAGGTTTCGAAAGTGATGGTACATTTTTTGCTCCGATCTAGTTATAACATTCTGGTAAAGCGAAATATTCCGTGACACGCCCGTTGAGAATCACCAGTTCGTTTTCAATTTCAAACCCTTTCTTTTTTAACACAGCACAGGAAAAGCCCCGAAAGTTGTCATGTTAATTAGATGGCACACAGCATGAGAAAATTGCTAATACCGAATCGAATATATTACTCCACCACTCGATGCTTCAGTGAGAGAGTTAGTATTCAAAAGACCAAATATTTATCGAAAAGCTTTCGAATAGTCAGCACTAACTAGTAAGCACTCTAAAAAGAAAGAAAAACACTAAGACAACCAGAGTTTCAAGTTTGTTGTTTCTTGTTTCCATTTTTGGGTCAGCCGAATCTCACACAAAGCCAACTTTTATATGCCGCTGTGGGCAAAGTGCTGCTGCAGGAGTCATATTCTCGCTCAATGTTTGTTTGAAATTTACGCTTATGTGGCACCAGTGGGATATTATCACACGGTTAGGAGCTTGGTTTATGTCTCGCATTCCATCGCAAAGCTTCTCGGTGCCCATGCGGTACCCTGCATGATGTCCTCCTACTGTCGCTTTGCTGGCACTCTCACTGGTAATCACGCTGGTACTCTGGAGCAACCCCGGTACTCTTAATTCACTCGCTAAGCTGTACTTTCGATGCACACTTTGTTAAACTTTAAGTGGGGACAAGAATGCGAAGGTGATCGATGGCATTCACGCGACAGTCATGAATCAGCATTACTGTTCCCCTGTGCATCTACTGAAGCGCATATACTGACGGCCGAACGCCAGCTGTGCGGGCCACATTGCAGCCCGCTTGGCCGCCATCCCCTGTTCTCTTTCATTGACTCCGCACCAGGTGGCGTGGCCTTCCCTGAGTTCGGTCACGCCACCTGGTAAATTGGGTGGAAAGGATGAAAGCGAAAAAAGACCGTGGAAATTTTAAAAAATGGCACGAAATAAACCAGGAGGCAAAATTTGTATGGTAACGCAAATCGGAGTACATTGCTATTTGAGGCCCGCCGAAATAGCATCCTGAGGACATGAACATACCGGAGCAGATGTGCACCACAGGATGAGACACGTGCTTACTGCAAAAAATAGCCTGGAAACGACTCTGCACACCGTAATGGAATGACATGGTATTGACCCAGCGAGACCCGTGGGGAGCGTCCACCTGCCAGAAGCGATGTTATGCAAAAAAAAAGAAGATAGAAGGATAAACTGGTCAGAAGTAAAGATAAGTTCGAGACGATTACAGTGTTGGTGGAAGAAAAGCAGGGAAGAGATTGATAGAACCGGAGTCATTGCAAGTGTAGGTAATTTTACAGTATCCTGACAGAGCTTTCCAATAAAAAATGTCAATCGAGACCAGATAGGCAAAAGGCTAGATAGCCATATGTGTAGTAAAACCTTAATAAATTAAGCAAGTTAGGGGAAAATTTGTTCCCTCCACGTTTCAAAAGGGCCGCCAATAAACAGCATCATCATCATCTAAGCCGATGACGTATTACGCGTGCTTCCATCTCTCCCCCCAGCCGCACTGCACATGTGCTCCCCTCCCCGCAGCGCGCTTCCTCTCTCGTGACGTCAGGTGCCTCCTACCCGTCCATCTGCGTCAACGTCCTTTCCTCTCGATTCCTATCTTCTCTTTTGTCGTGCGCAAGCCGACAGATGGGTTTTCGTTCGCATGAGTGCTGTAACGCTAACTCATTAAAATATCCCCTTGAATATTACGCTGTCTGCTTTGCTACAGGAGCTTAGTAATATTACGATACGAATTATATGAACACAGCAGACGAACTTACGCCGTCGCCTTTTGCGCCGCCTTGATGTTCCCTATTAAGCAGAAGTGCGATAAGATACGGGCCTCGAGCCGTATGCTGTAGGTGCGAGGGAAAGCGTGCAGGGATAAGCCTAGATTGATAGTGACTTTATGCGGAGGCTGGTTTCGTGCGCGCGAGGGAGTAAGACGGGTAGGGTGCGCGCGCTCCGACGGAGGAGTGGGAATGAGGAGCAGGTTAGTGCGCATCTCCTCTTCTACTCCGACTGCAGCTGTTCATGGCACGGCTGAGCGTGGCTGCACGCGCACGGTCTTGGAGAGGATATGCGGTGGGCGCAGATTCTACGCGACCCGAGAAGCCAGATGACTTCATGTGCGCTGTGTTCTCGCCTGGTTAGTTCGCTTTGGAGCGAGCTGCAGCACGAAGGGGAATTCGCTTACCGCTGATGTCGCTCTTCAAACATGCCAGCGTTCTTACAGCGGGTGTCCGCAGTCATCAAGCGATGTGTGCTCATGTTCGCTTGTGCGCGCATGGCACCATGCTTGTTATTTGGTTAGTAGGCGAATGCTTACAGCAATTTATAGGTGTGATAAAACTGCTAACTTTGTATTGCCTTGTGACTTGCTATCGCAATCAATGATTTGCCTTTCGGGCAAGACCGCGATTTGTGAAAGAGCAACAAAGCTATCACTACTTTTTTAGAATACACGTTTCCCTGTCGTGTTATCACCAATTCCTGTCTGAAAGACGAATCAACAATATTTTTTAAATCGCCTTTGGCATGCCGCGAAAATCTACTGGTTGTGCTGGATTACTCGAAGAGGCGGACATTAATCACACACGAAATCAAATTGCACAATTGACAAATCAGCAAAATTTCAGTAACCAACTTCACGACGAATTGGGGTTGCGCACATATTCAAACAAACGAAATGAAGCTGTACATTGTAGACGCTTTGAATCCCTTTTGAAGCTTGTGCCAGAATAATAATAAGCGCCATCACATTTGTGGTAAATAGGCATGCTGTTGCACTTCTTTGACCAAACGGTCTTTTCGGCGTTATCAAGCACAACAGTAAGCAGAACGCTAATGTGTTTCATCGTGTATTTTGGGAACGCATTTCTTAAAATTAATGTCATCCTTAGAATGCAATCGTCTTTGATCTACCTTGAGAACTCACCGATTACAATTTGTCAATTATAACATCTGCCATAAAGCATTCAGTTTATAATCTATTTCGCGAAATTTATCTTATTAGTCGATTATTAATTTTCATTTTTATGCAAATAATATCCACCTCTTCATGAAAATCGACTCATGCGATTCAATTGCGCTACATTATAAAGGTGATTTAGAAAAAAAATCAGTAACCTCCAAAACAAACATCCTGCAAAAACCTATCTCCGCTGACTTCTTCTAAAGCATTTTCCGTTTGAAGCTCTCAGTACATTTCTCTAATTTATTCTATTCCAGGTGTCTGTTCGCCTGGTAATGTTACTCGTAACCTCTAAAACAAACATCCTGCAAAATCGTATCTCTGCTGACTTTTTCAATATTATATTCCGTTTGAAGCTCTCAGTACATCTTTTTAATTTATTTTATTCCAAGTGTCTGTTCACCTGGCGATGCTACTCGATTTTGCACAGTCTTCTTGTTCACAGTTTTACCTTTTATGGCTCTTCGCATCACTTTTGCATTCCTTATTATCTGTGAGCTTTCTTCAACTACCCGATTCCTGATCGATGTTCCATCGTAGATGGTACGTACCAAAGGTTTTCTGCTTCTTTGACGTTCCGTCAACGCATTAATGCACTATTTAGCGACTTCAAGCGCACTGTGAACTGCGTATCACCAAATGTGTGTGGTGGAATGGAAGCTACGGTGCGTGCCTTGGCAGGCGCAGGGGCGCAAGAATATATCTAGCTCCCGTCATCGTACATCGTCATCAGTACATAAAAGTTGTTTGCCGTAACTAATCTGTGCAGATATATTTAGACGCCCCCTTTGTAAGATCTTAAAATAACTGTTTCTAATATATGGTTGCTAGATGGTATTTTACTAGGAAGGTAGGAAAGTGTTCAAAAACAATAAATTGATCATTTGCTTCACACAGATCAGCTCGAAATTGGAATAGATCACGGACTTCATTTACCGACTCAGCTGCCCGCGTATCTGTTCGCTTCTCATTGGTATCCTGTGTCACGTCGTTCAGAGGATTGCCTCGTTTACTAGCTCAGTCCTCCTGCTATAAACGCGCCAGGAGCCAAGCTGACATCGAACGTAGATTTCATGTGTGAAAAGCACTCTTGGAAGCGCTTTTCACACATGAAAAGCACTCTAACACCAATTCAATTTAGGACAAGGCTTCCGCAGCCACAGATAATACCCATCCGGGCAACTGCGTTTTCGCTGATGGAGGTCCAGGGAAAGCACCGACCCTGTAACCAACATTAGCTTGGACAATTCTGACACGAATGCTCTTGGTAGGGTCATGTATGAGTTCGCCTTTCAGCGAGCAACGAAGAGCTTTCCTTGAACCACACCAGAGGTTTTCAGGACGTAGACGTCGTAATAACTATGTGCGAAAGCGAGCGCTCCTCATTGCCACGCGTGTAGTAGAAACGAAAACCGAATTCTTGACAAAGCCGAAGGCCCGTTCTATGAGGCTAATAAAGCGGGCAGCGATCATGAAGAAATAGGCAAGCAACTCAACGAAAATAGCTTTGCTGAAAACGGCTGCCTCGTCTTCCTCCGAGCGGCGAGCGAAATACCACCATTATGTTCTCTCCGAGAAATGTTATTGTCATCCTAATGTGCCTCAAATGTCTTCCCTAAAGAAAAGCATGAATGACTGACTCCCATTTAAACAATGCTCATTCCAGCTGACTTGTAAACTGTTTGCGTACGTCATCTGCTCTCGCTAGCCGACTACTCCGCCGTGGTTTGACCCGTCGCGGAAGGTTGCCTTGTGGTTATGGGTTCACTTTCATGAAGAGTGGAGACTTGCTCTTTTTGGTGCATCTTTGACGAACAAAAATGAACTCACGTGCCATGACGGGCTCTGAGGCAATGACGGCGCCATTTCGCTGAGATTATTTCTGCTCAGTCTTCGGTTTCTTGTGCGCACTATTCTTCGTTCGTTCTCCCGACTGGCTGAAAAGGCTCTAAGCGTTTACTGCACATCAAGGAGCTGATGAGACTCCCAAATCGCACTGCAATGAGCTAACAAATTTCTGGTTGCCGCGAATACGTAGTGACTAATAGAAGAAGCCACATATTTTCTTCTGAATAATGAACCCAATGTTAAAACTATTGTCAGAACTCAAAAGAAATCAATAGTTATGCTTACCATAACCAGTACATCACGCACGTGCAAACATAAACAATCCATCCTCGCGTTGTCGAGGCGAGCGTGCCTCAATGGAGGTAGAGAGGCATGCTTCATTTCATTCACTTCCGAGGATATATATGTATATACCAGAACGTGCTCTACTAACTAACCATCTATAATAATACAGTGTTCCCTGAAACCAATGATAACTCAATGTTCAGAGCAGCGCACGATATTATCACTACCTTTGTCACAGTGCTGTTGGGAATGGGCTTTCTCGCGCCCCCCTGGACCAGCCACGACGAGAGGCTTTCCCTGCGAAACATTATCCGGCGTAATTCTTACGTGCCTGTCATCTATTCCTCTGGGCACTTTCGCAGTTTGGCAAGACAAACCGGCAGTGGCGAAACCGGTTCGGTATGGCAGAAAGCGAAGTAACGGGGTTTTCCGCACTAAATCCAGCCCGGGCCAGGGAATCCTCGGATGGAGAGCGCGCGGAGCTCATTTTTCCGTGGCGTCTTAACTATCGCATACTGATGAGCCTGCGCGAACTGCAGGCAAATCCATGGAATGAAAAACGAAAGCATGAAGCTAAAATGAAAAGGGAGTCGAGCACTAACGCAACAGCTTTCATGCATAGTCTTTGCATACAGGTAACGCGAACACCCCGTGCATTGTCTTGGGCGTAAGTTACGGCAGACAGGTGAAAAGAAATAGCACGAGCGGAGGTATAATGAGTGCATAGCAACGGCCTGCGAAGGCTTGACTATGCTCGCATCGGTAGAAAGAAAGATTGGGCAAATAGATGAAAGCAAAGCATCGATATCAGCATTGAATCAGGCCGCTTAAAGTACCTGGTGCTCAAGGCAGTTAGGTCGCATCGGGGCCCAGCAAGAGGTGATCTTTAACATGGTTACGTAAGTAAGAAGGCATGTCACACTTATGGAATAGAAGCAGGGCAGCATTTGCTGAGCGGGGAGAGGAATACGACGCCGAGAGGAAATGGGGCTGGCAGCCGAAGCTGTGACGTGCGACTTCAAATTTAGGAGATATTTTGCCAAGGCTTGTCTTTTTCTCATTACTATTTACAACTGGACCGTATTCACAAGTTCAGAAAAATTCTCGACGGCTGTCCTTGCAGAGTTCACTTGCACAAGGGAACAGAAATCAGAACGAAAGATACACGATGAAGCCATGTAGCGTATATAACCTCCTGTAAAGCGTGCTTTGCTTTTTTGTTCACCGTGCGCGATAGAAGCAAACGTCCAGGAGCAAATAGATAAGCTGCCCGGTCAGCTCAACTCAGACATTTTGAATTACTATAAGGGGGTCCGAATCAAATACCCTCCACCCCACAACAGCCTAAATCAGCATGAAGCAACCTCTTGGAGGAGGCTGCAAACAGGAACATATCCAAACCTAAACACACTAAGCAAGATGTTTCCCACCCAGTATAGAGACTTCTGCCCCTGGTGCGGCGCCAAGCCCACCTTATATCACATTACATGGGAATGCGTTCAGAATCAACAATTCCTTCAAATAAAAGACCCGAGTGCGGAGCAGTGGGAGAGGGTGCTCTCCAGCAGCGACCCGAAAGTCCAGCATGGACTAGTAAGGCACGCTCGCCGAGTAGCCACCCTCAGTGGTGCCCTGGAATAGGGGCGTCGACCCTGCGCAGATGGGGAAGAAGACCGTGAAGATGGCCGACCACATCTGCCACCGCTAATTTCTACCCAATTAGAGCAAATAAAGTTTTTCCTCCTCCTCCTCCTCAACAACTAATCGTTGTGTTTTTAGAATGTCTTGTTTTCAAAAACCCGCAAAAAAGCTTAAAAGTGGGAAACGACAACGCCTGAGAGAAGTATTTTGAACAAGCGGTAAGGATAAAGACTAATGTTTCGCAACCTGATTGGAGTACTGAGTCGAATGCAAGTATTACCAGTAAAGCTGCCTTTGCCTCGACCGCCCCTTTGCGACTGTTGGCTGTTGACTGCTGTCTTGTCGAGAAGATTGTTATTACATGCTAGCCTACCTACCGCCACCTGTCACGCTAACCTACTACGACACATACAGGGTGTCCAACGTAACTTGAGTCAAACATCAAATTAAAGATATGCAGATGACACGTAGCTCGACAGAACCAAGGTAATATTGTTTGTCATCGCATGTATATACTCAATTTATTTCATTCCGCCTAATTAGATCATTCGTGTTAATTAATTAATCATGTTCTCAACGAATATTATAGTTACATGAGAAGTGTCAATGACAAAATTGAAGAGCAACATAAAAAATTCGCCGATACAGCTTTCTGTTGCTGGCTGCGCGCTACATAAAAGTGTATTTCCAAGCATGAGGAAGCCCGCAAATGCACGCAAAATTTCCGCGTGACTGGCCACTCGAGGCACTTTGAGAGTGTTCGCGGGCATCTTTCAAGCTCGGAAAAACACTTTTATGTAGCACATATCGAGCAACAGAAATCTGTATCGGGAGTTTTTCATTTTGCTCTGCAATTTTGTCACTGACACTTTTTATCTAATTATAATATTTGAGAAGTTGATGAATGATTTATAATACTAATTATCTGACTATCTCCAAGCGAAGGCAAACAACATTACCTTGGTTCTATCCAGCTACGTGGCATTTGAATATTTTTAATTTGTGGCGCAAGTTACGTGGGACACCCTGTATGCGCGCTAGGTCACCCGTGTCTTGTGCAGCACGGCGCAACCAAAGGCCAGAAGTGAGGAAGGCGGAAAATGAGAACTAAAGAAGAAGGGCATTGGAAATTTTCCTGCGAGAGCTTGGTTTGCCCTTGAATGCTCTTGTATCGCTATCTTTTCGAAGATCCACACTGACGCACAAACACTAAAAAGAATGCAGTGCAATAGAAAACTTCATTCATTACTCCACTCTGAATAGATTATTATCGTTATTGATGTTTTAGTTGTTTCTTCACCTGTCTCATCTTGGTAGACTTCTTTGTTTCTCGTAAAAAAAAATAGATAGTTCTCGTCTAACTATTCGATCAGACATGTAATTTTCTGCTCTTCGTTTCATTTATTTAGCTCTAAATGTATATTTATTTGTAGCATTTTTGCCTGCGCCATTCCATTCTTCGCCAAGGTTGTTTAATAAATGTGCGCCATGGTTCAAGGTCATCACAACATTATCATATTTTTTATCGCCATCACCATCCGTAATCTTGCTTGTTCTTAGTTTGGTTCAGCATTTATCTGATACCGGTGGTTTGACTAAGTTCTGGGTGGTATTTGACTCATCTTGTTTTTTAAACTTTTAATCATTACTTAGGCCCCTTAATTATTTGCTAATGTCTAAAAAACCTTCCCCGATATATGCTTGCGTTTTCTTTGAAAGGGTGTATTTCCACTCACGAGTCTCGTACGTTTTTTCCCGTGGCAGTGGCGTTGTTCCCTGTGACGTTGGTTCCTACTTATGGAGGCTCCACGAGGCTAATGCCCAGGTTATCCAGCTAGCTTTACATGTTGCTAAATTCATCATATCAGACCACTCAGAACCTGACACAGTTCTGCTGTGGAGATGTCGTGTGCAGGTGACCAGACTACACCTGTATTATGAATTTAGCTGCACATGTTACGCGTCAATGCCGGTGAGTACCTTCATCCCTCTTCACCTACCCTGCGCTGAGGTATCAATGCTAACCTAATTTCAGCCGAGACATCAGAAAAGTTGTCTCGGATTTCTGCAATTATTATTTGTCGATGTAATCAAGTTATGGACAATGTAGTGGTTCTAGCAGAATGAGTGATTACAACATTTGCTGGAATTTCCTGTCCATCGGTAGTGAAGGTGTTGCCCCTTGTGTGCAGAGTTGAACCACTGGTTTCGCGTCCGCTTCTATGTCGGCATCGCTTTTAATTCGATCATAGCAGTGCCGAGTGTGTGTCAAGTCAGCGTGGTTTTACATGTGGGAAAGGCCATGCTCACGCTGTTTGCAGTGCGCAAGATGAGCGGTGCTGTTTCCGTGGGGCAAATCACGCAACTCGTTACTCAAACTGTGTGAGTCAGCTACGGTTCTACAAGCTATTGACAACAGAAGTTGTTATCGGAAAGAGGCCGTCAAGGTTGTGAAAGACAGAGTGTGTGGCGATGCTTGAGGTACAGTGAAAAAATTTCGCCTCTGACATGTGGCTTGCTGCAACCAGGTAGGCTGCTGTAGAAAAGGCTGTTAGAAAGGCTATGAAACTCCTTGTAGTTTGTTCCAGGGAATATTAAGTCACAGGCTAACTCTACTCAAATACCTCATATGACGTAAACTGCATAAGTCGTGTAGAAACCAAAATAACGGGTTCTAAACAGCTGATGAGTGACTTTAGGAGATAGATGCACCTTTCTACTGATTGTGATGCACCTTCGATGCACAGCAATGCCTAAAGTAGGCAAAGAATGCTAATCGCAGTTAAAGCCAGCGCATCATTAAATTTAAATTATCTTACAGAAACCACTTTTTACTGTTAAAGTTCATTCACCATAGGGACATTAAAGGTGTTTCAGTCGAACTTTCACTCTTTATATTCTTTGTACTCAGCTTCAGTTGCCATTAATAGCTTAACTTTGATGCAGACATATTCCATTAAACTTGGTTAACTCTTCACAATTCGAATTCCACTTTTACATGTCTTTGCGTTCGATTACATTGATTTCAACTAAAATTTGCCATTAGGCCAAATTTCAACTACGGACTCCGGAGTGCGAAATTCTAGAGCTGAAAACAAACCTGATTGGGTGTTGCCCATTTTACATTTCAAAGGCATATTCTCCTTCTGGCGTATTGGACAAATGCTCCCTTGATACTGCCCTCATTTCTTGCTGACGGGATACTCTAGGTGCTAGACATCTTAGTTCACACCGTATTTCGGGGCGCTTTGGGAAAGATTCGTACGGCACTTGATTATGCAATAGGTCGTTGTAAAACGCCTTTTTCAATGTTAAGTTCTTATTTATAGGATTAGTTCGAGATCGAATTCATTCTGCTATAGATCTTACGTTCTGCAGCCAGACTTTCCTCGCATCTTTTTGATCGACATTTGTGCATTATACTCACAGACTCGAGTAAAGAAAACAGTATTGATAG
Source organism: Dermacentor albipictus (assembly GCF_038994185.2). Taxonomy (NCBI): domain Eukaryota; kingdom Metazoa; phylum Arthropoda; class Arachnida; order Ixodida; family Ixodidae; genus Dermacentor; species Dermacentor albipictus. The sequence goes on from NC_091823.1 coordinate 94,555,562, forward strand.
TTATTTTTGGAACGTAAAATACAGCGCGAAAGCCTAAGACTGGATAGCGTGTTCAGTCGTGTCGTTTACCACTTTACTTTGTACTTTTAATCAACTTCTGACATCTTGCAAGTCATCAATAGCAACTCTAATTTCATGCATTCCCTTTCAGGGCTTCATGCATTCATGCATTCCTTTTAGGTTTAATAAACAATTACTTCAGTCTTTCCCCTACTCAGTTGTACACAATAACGTTTAGTTTTCGCGCAGCATTTACTTATTTCGGAGATGTGATTATTCACAGGTGATGTAATTTCATAATAGTTATCTGAAATGTACACGACAAAACTTCTGACATTATAAGGCTTGAAAATTTTGTATCCATAGACATATGGGCCAGATGTGCACTAGTCTTCGGAGTCTTCGGGAGAATGACTTACGCTGCGGGGCATAAGAATAAAATCCTCCTTCCGAAAACACTGACGCTTTTTTCTCGTTACAATGAAGCCTGCTTCTCGCTATGTCCTAGCAGACATAGAAAGGAGGCAAAATATTTTTGCTATTGTTACGATCTGCAGGCGCAAAGGGACAAGAACTTGTGCTGTGGGGCATCAGAATAAAAGGCTCCTTCCATGAACACTGACGTTTTTTTTCGTTTATTTTTTCTTCTCGTTACAAAGAGGCCTGCGTTTGACTGTGTCCTGGCAGACAAAAAAAAGGAGGTAGAATAATTTTGCTATCGTTACGATCTTCAGGTACAACTTAGACAGGGCGCAAAGGCCGATACTTGACACCGCGAGCTACAACTTGCCCCAGTATCTCTTGTCGCCATGAAACAGTCTGTCTCACCGTGCTACAAACGTACCCCGGGTGTGCAAACCGTATTTTAGTCAATGTCGCAGCGTTTCTCGTGCTCTAATCGAATCTGAATGGCAAAGCACTATGTCTCAATCATGGCCATTTAGATACGCTTATCCGATTAACATCGTCTACAGAAAAGTAACGTCCACGCTTCTTGTTTCTGTGAGATCTTCTCTTTCTGAAATTCAGTACCCATTAATGTTCTTTCTTGAGCAAGCTTATGCAGGCCGAAGAGCACGTGTTTTGGTTATAAAAGAAAAGGCAAATGGCCGTTGCTGGTTGTAACTATGTCATTATACTACCAGAGGTAACCCGATTTTAACCAAGTAATATTTGTATTGGTTTTCTGTACTCAGAAAACAGTTGCACTTTTTCCACAGGAACCTTTGTTTCAATCTGGCTTTGCGTTATCGATCACATCCTTACAGCGTCATTCACTATCAGAGAAGTGCTGGCCAGATAAAATACGCTTTTGCGATGACCCGGCGCTTTTTCCGCTAAAAAGCCTGGGAAGCGTTCCCCCACGTAGCGCAACGTATCATTTCTATGACGATGAGTCTCTTAGCTGAAATCTTTTATGTAAGCGTGGGAAACCTAACACAAAGCTCATAGTAGAGTTTTTAAGACGCAGGATCAAGTTCCCAAGTTGAGGAAGGTTCAGAAAGCCAACTACTAATAAATTAATTACTTTAGAAAAGAGTAGTTTACTAAGATAACACTTCTTTATGAATTTACGTGGTCAGAAATAAAGATGATGAAATTGTTCTGATTGTTATTTCTGTTTTCTTTTTCTTTTTTTTCTTTCTTTTGTTGGTAGGAGTTAAGGATTTCTGGGGAAAATGAAGCTCCTGTACTACTAGCACTCTTTTGTTTTCTGCAACATGAGGATAATCATACTTCTGTCGGACAAGTTTAGACGGGTAATAAAACGTGACCACGTGGATATAGGCTTGAAAGTATTGCTTCAGAACTAGTGTTTGTTTTTATTTGATTTGTTGCACTTCTCAAATTTCTTTTTTATTGTATCCCTGCTTTCCTCACACGGGATTTGAAGGTAAGTTTGCCAAGAGACTGCAATTTCAACTCTCCAAATCGTTGAAACGTGTCCTGACGCCGCAGGTTAGAGGCGTCGTACGACTGTTACGATCATGGCGCCGACCCACAATCGGAGAACTCGAAAACTGGGTTTTATAAACCTTTGGTCGCAGGTCTCACTTTTTTCTCCCCATTTTCTTTTTTTTTGTGTTTCTATATTGGCTGTGTGGAATGGACGCATCCCTCACGCGAATCACACCAAAACAGTGGATCCTGTCGAGGCTCGCTGATCTCAGTAGATCTCAAATTGCTTTTCCTCATTTCCTTCTTATCTTTATTAGTGCTTTCCGACTGATCACCTAGACGAATCTGTAGTTATTGAAAGTAAGTGGCCTCAGTGATCTCCTCTCGTCACAGGTTGGGCTTTTTTGTTATTTTGTTTACATTGTAGTTTCTTTTTGTCCTCTCTGACTGCGTTTTCTAGTTTGTAAATGAACGCGAGTGGCTTAGACCGTAGGATTATCTTTATACAACGCTTCAAAAGAACCTCGCATATGTAAATCTAGCGGTGGCAGGCCGAGAAAGAGAGTGAGAAAACATCGAAGAAATTGCGTATGACATGCGATCCACAGGAGTGCCAAAGTGCAGCATTGGTATAAACGTCCAAATTTTCCTATCCATGTACTGTACAACGGCTTGATCAAGATCGTCTGAACGATTCCCGCCTCTCAGATTTGTCCTCCTGGGGCCAGTTTCTGTAGGTCCCACAACATGAGGATCTAGCGTGCATGTGGAACTTTATCTGAAGTGAAGCTTTACTTAGCCCTTCGCTTCACATATGTTCACGCAATAAATGCTGTGCAAAAGAATACAATGCGAGCAGTTTAGATCCCGGTAATTAATTACAAGGCGTAATCACATGCAATGCTTATTCCAATGCACCACACGGGTTGTAAATTTATTCTAATACAATGTCCGTGCTTGTGCTCAACGCCGTTCACAGTCTGTGCTGAAATTCAAACACAAATTTAACTCTATTCGAGATGTGGGTAGTGTAAATTCACAGTGGATGCACAAATAAGTCTTCGTTTTTGAAACACTTGGAAGGTTCGCACAAAGTCTGAAGCATATAAAGCAATAGAGATGTTTAGCGTGGCGCTGAAGCACTTCGCACAGTGCCCTAATACGCGGGGGCGGTGTGTTGGCGTGACAGGATGCCCGTGGCAATCGTGTAGAAGCCAGTACGCTGCTCTGGCTCCACTTCAGAGTCGATTGAGGGAAACGTGATGGTGCGTCCACTTGGCTTTGTCGATTTTTTTTTTTAGCCGCACTTCGTGCGTCTCTCGTCTCTTTGGAGAACTTCTAACCCTCCAAGCGTGGGTCGTGTATTCGCCACCGATACCGCGACAGCAAGGCGCCGGAGGCGCAAGGACATCTCAAGTGTTGGTTTATTGCAATAAAATAGAAAAAAATGCTGGTGCAAAGAAAATATAGAAGCTCTATTTAGCTCCTGTAAAGTCAGAGAAAAGTCATACCCTCCGCTACAATAGGCGGTGTCAGGGAAGCACAGGTCCTGTGTGGCGAAACATAATAATGTGTGGGGAAGCATCTAAGTTTGTGGTGTAACTATGAACTTTCGCAATAATTACTTAATTTCATTTCATCCTATTTTGATCAGTTTCAGGCTAGGAAACTCTGTATTCACTCGTATAACTTGAACTTCACCAACCCATCACATATAGACCTGTCAATTCTCGATTGCAAGACTTAGAATTCTGCTTACAGCTCTCGAATCCTTGTCACCTCACACAGGTACTTTTGATGCCGCTGTGCATTTTCAATCTAATGTGTCGTTGTTTACTCAGAAGGCTGATTCTCTGATGGCAAAAGTGGCCGCTTTGGACACAACTTCCTAGAGTAATGAAGTGAAGGTGACTACCCTGGTTACTAGGATGACTTCCCTTGAATCTTCTCAGTCTTCTAAACACAGGCATGCTATTATTGCCCCAGCTGAATCTTCCAATGTATTCTTGTCCTTAAGTAACACGGTTAACCAACTTGTTGACGGGAATGATGATGTTGAAAACCGCTTGCGTAGAAATAACCTTATCTTGTTCCGGCTTTCTGAAGGCCCTGAAAAAGCAATAATTTATTGCTAAGCAGCACTGCTATTTTTTGGCAGAAAAAGTACGGATAACTTGTCCCAAGATGCCACAGAATTTTAAGACTCCAGTAGGGTCATACACGTCATGTCATTGTTAAGTTGCTTGACTTTCGAGATAAGGTTGAACTATTACGGAATGGTCACAAACTTAAGAACTCGGATATGCGCAATGGTGCAATTTTTCTGCTCGTACACGATCCAGTCGCAGAAAACTGTGGGATGACACTGCCTCCCACAGAAAAAATGGTTACGCTGTGCGCATAAAATTTGATCGTGTGCTCGTCGACAACATCCGCTGTCGCTGGGATCACAAAACTAAGGCTCTTATTACGGCTTCAACTCCTTCTTCTTATACTTCCCCTAAATCTACTTCGGATGGTACACGTTGAGGACAAAAAGTGCAGCATGATAGCCTTAAAATTCTAAACGGGAATGCCAGAAACCTAGTTAACAAATTTCCTGACTTTGTCTCTTTGACCACTTCTAATACTCCCCACATTACCGGTGTTACCAAGAAATGGTTGCACCGCGGCATTTTCCATGCTGAAGTTACGCCACCTTGCTTAGAATAGTGTGGTACAGATAAGAAGGTCGTGTTTACGACATAAAAATGCTCACACCTCAGGCGCTACATGGACGTCAAACAGGCAACACAGCCTGTAGCGAGATGTCTAATTTACTAAAATTTGGGTGGAACAAATGATTTACTGAATCAAACTTGCATGGAATATGAATTAAGGTTACTGGTTCACCAACTACTTGCACTATAGTTTGTCTTTTAATTATATGTGGGTCTGGCCCCATATCGTTTTGGGACACGTAGATCTGTGAGTCTGAGTCTGGTCTGTGGGACTGCAGGACCTGTGGGTCTGGCCCCAGAGACGTTCCGGGACCCGTACGGGTTCCTTGATCACACTGATCATTGTCTACGACAATGTGTATAGTTTGGATTAGTTGTTCAATGCTGCCGTATGCGCATGTATCAGCCGCTTTGTTCCACTTAAAACCAAGAAAAGAGACGTTAACCTGCCTTAGATGACTAGAGGTACCCTTCAATTTTTTCGCCGCCTGTCTAGACTTAGGTGACAGAGACGCACTGGTGACTCTCTCGTAGCCACTCGCTTTCGGGCTTTGAAGTACGAACTTGAACTAAAAACTAAAGCAGCCAGAGATGTCTTCTGCGCCATCACTTTATGTAGTTTGCTAAAATCAATTCCTAAAAAAATTGGGATATGATTTTGATTGTAAAACAACATCTCAATCCTTCATAATAAATTATGTTTGCACTAATGATCCTCATGTCATTGCAACTGCTTTCAACTCGTATTTTCACTCAGTTTTAACTGCTGATGACTTCGAAATCCCTATTTTCATTTCAGAATCACAGCATCCTATTAATGACCTAATACTGTCTATGTCAAGTGTCCTCATGCTTTTTAATTTTGATTCTAAAAAAGGTTGCTGTTCAGATAACATGCATAACTCTTTTCTCAAACGGTATTCTTTCTGGTCCATCAGGTTTCTTGCAGTGATATTCAATAAATCCTTGCAAACAAGTACCATTTCATCAGCATGGAAAGTTGCGAAAGTTATTTCTTTGCGCAAATCTAGAAGTAAACAAGACCTGTCCAACTACAGACCAATATCTTAAGCTCCTAACTGCAGCGAACTTTTAGAACATATCATCTAAAACATATTATTGAGTTCCTTCAAGCCAACACTATTTCAACAGTCTACCAGCACGGATTTCACAGGGGCCTCAGCATCATTACACAAACGTGTGCATTTCCTCACGGCGTTTGCCATGCACTAGACATAGGCCGCCAAATCGATGCCATATTTGTTGACTTTCCCAAAGCCTTCGAGACAGTTGTAGATTCAGAACTTTCGGACAAACTACATAGAATTTAATATAACCCTAGCCTAGTTACCTCAATCTCTAGTTTGTTTGTTTTTTCTAAGGTGTGTTGCAATACATCTGTTTCAATTCTGCCAAACCCCCTACGGCGGCCGTTAGCTCTCATGTTCCGCGGGGTTCAGTTTTAGGCCCGCTTCTCTTCCTCCTGAATATAAATGACCTCCCTGGTAACCTACTATCAACTAAAGTTCGTCTTTACGCTGATAACTACGTTATCTATCACTATTACCAGTCGTGAAGATTGTATTCTTCTGAACTGAGCATTTTTCAAGTTTTGTACTTGACGTAACAAGTGGCAGGAGATTATAAATTTTCGCGTGACCGTCTCCGTCTCTTTGTCGACGCGTACTGCACAAGTGTACCTTCCTTATTGTTTTTCTTTTTGTATTCCTCTGGATGAATTTTCGCGATATAAGTACTCAGGATTTTTTTTCACACAAGATTTATCATGGTCCAAGCTTATTGAAGCAATCTGTTTTGAAGCCCCGGCACGTCTATATCACCTAAAGCGCTCACTGTGCTCAGCCCCAAAAGAAACAAAATTGCTCGCTCATAAAACTGTAGTGCGGCCCATCTTGAAGTACGGCTACGTCATTGGGAATCCATATTTGAAATCTGACATCAAGGAACTCAAATCTGTAAAAAACAAAAAGATTCGATTTATATAACGGTGTTACTACAAGGACTTCTCCGCCTCTTCTAACATTCCCTCCTTGAACCTGTCTTCCTTAGTAGATCGGCGTAATGTAGAAAACCTTAAACTTTTTTTCTTTCTTTCTTTCGTTATATATATATATATATATATATATATATATATATATATATATATATATATATATATATATATATATATACACACACCAATTTTCATATATTCATGTTTACATATTGCTTGCACTTGTGCTGTGGCGCCTTTTGCTTTATGTACCCCACTCCTGCGATAACCCTCTTAGGGTTGCACTGTAAACAAACATTTTTTTCTAAATAAATAAAATTAGAAATTAAAAGCCTGCCATTTATGTTCACCAAGCCTAAACGAAATGCCACTTTTCCTTCATCGAGGAGGCCGGAAAAACCTCCTACGAACCTCGTACATTGCACCGAACATATAAAAAAAATTATTCAATCAGTGTTATAAAACTCCATAAAGAAGCAAGAAACATTCAATTCAAAAACATCAACCCTACTTTTGACCACATTTAAACCAAATGTGAATTTCGTGTCACATGCTGTTTTCATAGGGCTGTGAAAAACATTGCACATAACGGCCGTAAAACGAGTCCAAGCATTTGTTCAAAAATTGTCTTGCAAAGCTCGTCGTTAATAATGCTCTTTTAACTTCGTCGACACAACACCTGTAAGTTTCTCCCTATCTCGTCAAAATGTAAACGTTGTGGCACATTGTGTTCCCTCAGGACATCGGGCAAACATCTTACGCCGCTCTTAAAGCTCTGAAACACTTGCATTAGTAATTTTCTACAATGGCTGTAATTATCCTGCAGAGTATAAACAAACCTTTTTCTTACATCACCGGTCACATTCTTTCTATTTCATCGGAGTGTAAACAACGTGGTTGAATTGTTTCCCCAACCGGCAGGCGGGAAAAACCAACTGCGCATGCTAACTCCATGAGGCATTAAAGTACGAAGAAAACGAGCACTCATTAATTATTTTCGGCTCACGTCATTCATAATCTGGTCCCTATCCATTCCGAATATAAAATTTCTGTCCACATTATGTATCCCAGGCCAGCGGGATAACTTTGTAAGCATTTTGTGTAACTCATACAAGGAGACCAAAAATTAGGGTTTGACAATTTTTCTTTCCTTTTCTTTCTTTCTTTATTTCAGAAAAGGAAAGTACAACACAACGAATAGCACTTCGACGTCAAGGAAGGTTATTTCATGGCCTGCATCACTTATATGGTGTAACGTCTCTGTAATGTGAAATATTAGCTGCTCGTGCGGTCCGCGTCGTAACGGTAACAGTAGAGACTGCAGGGCCGCCTTCGAATCGCAGAATACAGTGCACTTGTGTGGCGGTTCATCACCAATGTGATGAAGAGCAGTAAAGAGCGCTGCGAGCTCTGCTGCCGTCGACATTGTCGCGTGAGTCGTCTTAAATTTGATTGTTGTAGCTGTCGCTGGTATCACGATTGCCACCATGGAGCTGTTTGGCAAGACAGATCCATCAGTGTAGATATGTGCTGAGTCATGGTAGCTCTTGTACAAAAACGGTAGTGTGAGTTGTTTAAGGGCTGGTGATGATAAATCAGCTTTTTTCTTTTGTGGTGCCAGGTATTGTGAGGTTGATTTTTGGCTGAGTGAGGCACCATGGAGGAATCGAAGGTCTCGCAGCCGAAGTGAAACAATATGGCAGTGATTCATCATGTGCGGTAATCGTTTGGCTGAAAGATGTGCAAGGTCTGTCCGCTGGTAGAGATGCTAAGTGGTGATGAGGAGTCCTGGCTAGATGCCTTATATGGATCCTGAGCACTTCAATGTCAATGTGAGTCTTGACAAGGTGGTCTCCAGCAATTGCTATCGTAGCCACTGCTGATGCACTCCGAGGCAGGCCTAGACTGATCCGGAGCGCTTGAGCTTGAACACTTTGTATTGTGCGTAGATTCCTTTTACCTGTGTTGGTTATTGCTGGCAAGCTGTATCGCAGAAACCCTAGAAAAAAGCACCCTGTACAGTTGTAACATGGTACTTGTCGACATTCCCCAAGTCCTGCCAGTGAAAAACTTGAACAGGCGGCAGATGCCTATCAACCGCCTTTTCACGTATGATACGTGTAGGCTCCATGACAAGTCCCTGTCGATTATGACGCCTAGAAACGTGTGCGATCGAACACGTGGTATTATTTGGCCATTTAACATTGCGCTGTAGTTTGTCATGGGTTTGCGCGTAAATGGCACTAGTGCGCATTTCTCAGAGGAAATTTCCAGGCCTCGATTACGGAGGTAGATAGCGGTTTGGGTGGCGGCTCTCTGAATTACCGCTCGCAACTGTAGGCATGTTACTGCAGACGTCCATATGCACATGTCATCCGCGTACATTGATAATCTGACTGTCCTTGGTACGTGCTCAAGGAGAGCAATTAGAGTCAGATTAAATACCACAGGGCTAAGTATACCGCCCTGGGCGACGTCGCGGCAGCTATAATGTAGAGAAGTATGGCCTTCCCCGGTGCTTACAAAAAAGGATCGCATGGAGAGATAGCTCCGTATCCATTGAAACACCCGACCACCCACTCTTACGTCTGCGAGAGCAGAGAGGAGTGCTTCATGCGTAACGTTGTCATACGCCCCTTTGACGTCGAGGAACAAAGAAGCGCAGAGACGCTAACGCCATTTCTCATGCTGAATGTAGGTGACCAGGTCGACGACGTTATCGATCGATGGTCGATCACGCCGAAAGCCCACCATGGCATCCGCGTAGGTGCTGTGGTACTCCAAGTACCACTCCAGGCGTCCTAGGGCCATCTTCTCCATTACTTTGCCCACACAGCTTGCCAAAGCGATCGGGCGATATGACGACAGTTCCAACGGCGACTTGTCAGGCTTCAGCAGTGTAACAAGGCGACTTGTCTTCCAGCTTGTTGGTAGCGCACCATCTCTCCAAGATTCATTGTACAGCTCAAGGAGAGCACCTCTCGCTCGCTCACCCAGTTGACACAGAGCTCGGTAGGAAATTCCATCAGGTCCTGGCGCTGATGCACGGCCACACAAAGCTAAGGCTGCCTTAAGTTCGTGAATTGATAATGGTAAATCCATGTGGAGTTCACGTGGTGGCGGATAACTACTCGAAGGCGTTGGAATGTTGGGAGCTGTGAGTTGGCCGGATAAGCTCGCGCAGAAGTCCTCTGCCACGACAATCTCCTGTCTCTTTTGAGAAAGAGCAAGAGCCTTGAATGCGAACCGCTATACGGGGCATGTCCGGAGACCGCGCACCGTTCTCAATAGTTGCGATAAAGGCTTGCGTAGATCTAGCGACTCGCAGGATGCAGGCCAACGTTGAGATTCTAGCTTGTCTAACCGGCGCTGGATATTCTTTTGCGTGCGTCTTGCGGTCCCTAAATAGCCCACTGTCTTCGTACGTCGGTATCCTCGTTCAGCATGTCATCGCATTGCTCGAAGTCGTTCTAGTTCCACATCAAATTCCGTCAATTTCGAAGAGCATGTGAGAGTGCGCATAGTGTCTTGTTCCGCGCTCTTGATTGTCTCTTCCAAGTCGAAAGATGGATTGGCGTCGCAGTGTTCTTCCATCACGGACTAAAATTTATACCAGTCCACTATTTGAATGGTATCTCGTATATTGGAGGGGACAATCCTCTGATCTTGACGTATGTGGGGATATGGTCACTTCCGTGCGTCTTTATGTCCGCATACCATCCAGCACGCCTGACAAGCTTCGTGAAACAAAACCCAAGTCAAGACAGCTGCTGTATGTGGGGCCACGTAGAAACGTAGGGCTTCCATCATTCAGCAGCCAAAGTTCATTACTGCAGGTGAAAGATACCGGAGCTCTTGCCTCTCGCGTTGACCTTCGAACTTCCCAAAAGTGTATGATGGGCGTTGAAATCTCCAATGATGACCCAGGAATCGGGAGTTGAGGATAGGATGTCTCGTAGTCTTTTGTGTCCAAATCGACTTGACGGAGGTAGGTAGGTGCCCCAAAAAGTAAAGGTAAAATTCTTCTTCCTTATTGTTAGGCATATATATTGATTGTCGTCGTTAAGTGGCACAGGCTGATTAATGTAACTGAGGTCATGGCGGATAAATACCAAAACCCTACTGTTTTCACCAACAGTTGGCGACGTAAACGATTCATATCCAGAAAGCCTGATCGGGTTCGATAAGTTCGGCTCGCAAATGATGATAATCGGAAACATATTGGCATACACGAAGCGACGGAAATCCGAAATGCGCGTTCTGAGTCCGCGGGCATTCCACTAAAAAATAGCTGCTTGTCGGATCTCATCCCTGAAGGACAGTGGCTGGGGAGCCACGATCTACTCAAGGGTTGCCAGCACCGCACTTAGAGCGTCCAGTCCTTCAAGCGCACTTCTGGCAGATGGTGTGTGCATGTTGCTTAGCAACACGTGAATGGCATTTATTAAAGACCTAATAGGAGCTATCACTTGCTCATCTGTTTTGCGCGACTCCTCGGATACAGCACCTTACTGTACTGGGGGCAGCTTCTGCGGCTCTTCTGCTTGTCGTGTACGCAGAAGTGGCGGCCATTCCTTTGTGCGGAGAGATCTGGTAGTTTTCTCCCTTCCGACATCGGTGTTTGGGATGCTGGAGACTTCTGCTGATGGTGCGGCGTGACGAGTTGACTTTTCTTGAGAAGTTGATATTCTCCGTCGTGAAGTCCTTCGACGGTGACGTCGTCTTCGCCGCACTTTCAGCGCGGCCTCTTTGTGGGTAAAGCTGTCTCTCACCATTTGTTTAAGAATGGTGATCTCTTTCCAAATCTGGGGATAGTCATTGGAAGAGGCGCAGTGATCACCCTGGCAATTAGGACACTTCAAAGTGGTAGCGCTGCAGTTGTCTTCAGAGTGGCGTTCGGCACATCGAGGGCACACGGCGGTATTTCTGCAAACACCCTTCGCATGGCCAATCTTCTGACAATTGAAGCATTGCATTGGTCTTGGAATAAATGGTCGAACCTGGTTGCGAAAGTGGCCAACCTTCACGTAGGATGCAAGGTAGTCACCTTTGAACGTTATCCTCACACAACGTGTGAGGGTAACTCCGTTAGCTCCGACCAACATGCACAATGACGTTGTGTTCACTTGCGGGTTTTATGAAAACTGGGAGATCTGAGTTAGGTATTTCATTGTCAATGTCATAGATGACTCCTGTTATTGTGGCAGCATTCGCTGGCACGACAGACCGGACCTTGATGTTACCCAGCTGCGTTACGTGTTGTAGTATGTTCAGCGCACTCGGGTTCATAACGTCGATTGCCAGGATGTTTCGCCTAGTGTTTATCCTGACCTCCTTGATCTGGTTCGGCATGGTGTTTTCTAGATAGACTGAGAGTGCTTGCCTGTTTAGGACAGGTAGGTCGTCAGTAGTGTTCTGTGGCACAAATAGGATGAAATGAGGCCATCGTTGAGGTGCAGTTTTCACGGTGTTCGAGCGGGTCGCCAAAAATCCATTGAGAATTCTTCGTTTGGCCTTGCGGTACTGGTCAAGTAGAAAGCTGTCTTTCGAGGACTCGTCTCTTGATGCGGAGTACAGCTCTGTGTCCTCGCTATCACTGGGTGTATTTCCTCGCTTGCTCGAACTGATGGCCGTCGGTGAACGGGCACCGTGAGGGTCCCCGGGGTGCTGCACATCAATCACCACGATGTAGGGGTGGAAGACCCCACAAGTGCAGTGAGAAGTACAGAAAAGCACAGAGACGGGCGAGATGTGTTCCACAAGAGAAGCACTTCGTCCTCCATAGTTAGGTTTGACTAGTGGATACTGACTTCAAATGAAGTCCGGCACTCGGATTATAATATTACCATACTCTTTTCTTGCATGAAATTAATGAATTCTTGGGTTTTACGTGCCAAAACCACGGTTGGATTATGAGGCACGCCATTGTGTGGAACTCTAGATTAATTTGGCCACCAGGGGATCATTAACCTGCCCCCAATGCGCGGGACATGGGCGTTTTTGCATTGCGCCCTAGACGAAGTGCGGCCGCTAAGGCCGGGATTTGATCCCGCGACTTCATGCTTAGCAGCGCAAGACCACAGCCGCTAAGCCACCACGGTGGCTTCGCTTCTTGCTGTATACGTTGACATCTCCTAGAGAAAAGATCTAGAGTGCTGTTTGATCTTGTGTAACATTTGTGCACGTTCATTCTATGAATTTTCTTTTTCTGTCTTTTTTTTCAAATAGCTACCATGGCAGGTGTCAATATAACAAGCAAGCATCCTTTTTCGTTTTGGAGCCCTGTTTTGGTTTCACCATAGCAATAAGGCTACGCTTTCAACGAATATCGGCAAATAGGAGTTTATTGCACCCTACGCAATATATTCTTCTTTAATGATGGCTGCCAATATATAACAGGTCTGCGGGATCTTTGTTTCAATGCCTGTATGCAAAGTAGAGGACCCTATGAGCAAGGTACGCATCGCAATTTCATGCTTCCTTTTCTCTAAGACAGCCCAGCACACGCAAAAAATTGATGCTGTCTGATGGATGCAGAGCGGGCTCTTTGCATCCAAACGAGAAATCGGGCAGAATATTGATGGCAAAAGGAGTGGGTTGTGTTATGCACAGTTCGCTTAGACTTCTTTGTAGCTTTTGGATACGCGTGTTCGGTATAAGTGCTTGCACAGATGGCGCGCGTCAGCACGGTTTCCACAAACAAAATAATGCAGCAAACCACCGTTGTCGAAGCAAGCTGTGAGACTGCGCTAGTCGTCAATCCATCACGATGTGCAAAGCGCGGTTGACAGAAAAAGCCGAAAAAGGAACGACGAGGACAAGCGCTTACTTCCAACTGAACTTTATCATAAAAAACGCACATATGTACCCCCGCACACGTGATCACAGTGAAAATTGCCGATGCATGAGGGCTAAACGAAACGATAGTGAAAATTCTGCAAAAGCACAACTAAGAAGGCACGCCGCATACAGCTGAATCTAGAAATAAGTATTCCTTATCAGTCGAAGCGACCGATAGTTTACTGACACAGTTGTCTCTTGCAATAGCCGTGCCTTCAGTGATGTTCCTAGTATTGTTCTGTGCAAGTGTAGCTAATATTGCTGTCTTTTCACATACCGGTGCGCCATCGCATCGATTACAATGTAAACCGAAAAATCCCTCTTTCTCTTTCAGCAAATTGAGTCTACGTTCCTGCAGTCTCACATTCAGGCATATGCCTGTTTTCCCCACGTACCTTGGTCCACAGGTGAGGGACATGTCATATACCATGCCCATGAGCATTCCGCAAACTTCTTTCTGGGCTTTGTTTTGCATCTGTTTTATTTTTTGTTCACAGGACTTGTTCTAGCGCACAGCTGAGAAAGTTTCTTTGGGGCTGAAAAGGCCACAGAAGCGCACGGTATTGCTCACTCGTTTTTGTCGAACGCCTTAAGTAAGCCCTGTCACCACTCGACACAGGAAAGCATCTGTTCGCAGGTTGCTCGTTTAAGGGCAGTAGGTTATCACCGTCATCTTCTTCTTTCTGTTTCTGAGGCGGTACGCAAGAAGTCCAAACACTGTAATGCCAGTCCTGAAGCACAAGGAAATGCGTGAAAAAAAAATCAGTTATCCCGTACCTACCCGGTATCTCGCATAAGCTCAAGAAGATAGGGCAGTGGGCTGGAGTTGAGTTTGTGTTTCCTTTTCAACTCCGCGCAACCTTTCTCAGCTGTGCTCTAGAACAAGTCACGTGAACAAAAAAAATCAAGCGTATGCATGGCAAAGCCCAGGAAGAAGTTTCTTGAATGCTCAATGGGCGAGGTATATGGCATATTCCCTCTCCCGTGGACTAAGGTACCTGGAGAAAACAGGCAGATGCCCGAATGTGAGACTGCAGGAACATAGCCACAAATTGCTGAAAGATAAAGAGGCATTTCTTGGTTTACGTTGTAATCAATGCTACTGCGCACCGGTATTTGAAAAGGCGCCAATCATAGCTTCAAATGCATGGAACGTTACTATGAACCTCGACGAAGCCGTGGATATTGCAAAAGGCAACTGTATTAACAACCCATCGTTCACTGTGACCGATAAGGAATTTTTATTTCTATATTCAGCTGTACGTGGTGGGCCAACTTAGGCTTGTGCTTTTTCAAAAACGTTAACTGTCTTTTCGTTTAGCCATTATGCATGGACAATTTTGGTTGTGATCACGTCTACGGGGGTGTATATTTGTGTTCCTTGTAATAGAGTTCACTTGGAAATTAGCGCTTGTCCACGTCGTTCCTTTTTCGTCTTTTTCTGTCAACCGCACTGTGCATATCGTGACGTTGTCGAAGTTCGTATTTTATTGCTCTAATGCTGGTCACGTAGAGCGGTCATGTAGTGTTGGTCCGCTAAGAGTGATCATGTAGAATAAATCGTGCGGTGTTGTTCTATAGTAAGTCTCTAGTTTTGTATGGCTTCGGTGGCAAGAGTAAAAATAAATAGTACTGGGGCCGTATTAAGTAGCGAGTCTTTCCATTTCTACTTGCTTAGTACTGTATCGTTGTTTGGCATAACTCCACGATTTTGTTATCGCTCATACTGGCCACTCCTTGCGACGGCTGATAAGAAATGAATCCAGAAAACAGCCCCTGGTGTTCCCGAGTTCGGGGCGTCCGATTGTTTTGTAGGCGAGTAAATTCAAAAATGAATGGGTAAGCAAAATTGCGTCAGTTATAGTTCCTTGTGGAGGGCGCTATGACTCTAGCTCCCAATTTTCTTCCAGTGTTTCTAGTAATGAACTTTATGGCTAAAACAAATTTATTTATGTCATGGAATTCCCTACTAGAATTACTAGAGTAGCCGTGATGCTTCAATCGCTCAGCAACGATGGAAATGATAGTCAGTACATGGATTTATCTTATCTTCCTGCTTGTGGCTTCAGACGTTCTTCTTGCTTCGTTCGCTTTATCTGCAATAATTTGTCAAAATGTCAAAGCAATCTATACTTTTTTTTAATTCTGAAGGCGCTATGACTCTGCGAGCTTGCATAATCACTGATAATTGCAGTGGCTCCGCTTGTCCATGCATCCGTGGCGTATTAGTTTCATTATCGGGCTTGTGTGACAGAGGTCATGCGTACGAATCCTGTCATTAGACAATTTTATTATTGTTAAGGTAATTATTAATAACTCATTACTTTCTTGAAGATGACGAGATCGCAATGTCATGAAGTCGTTTAAGTAGCCAGAAACACGAAGTTTAGGCAAATTCTTGTACTACGCATCATTGCCATGCTTGGTGCACCGCCCTGTTTACTGCTCCCGCAGACACTAGGGTCACAGTCTCCTGTAGTAATTACATGAAACTCCGATTCCAGCCACTCTAGCTGACGCGATATTTGGCTCCTGTTTTCCTGCGTCCGCTTATAAAGAGCTTACGCAGCGACGTCCGATTTTCCAAGCGTACGCGAGCAATTTTCGAAGAACCCGCACAGGCACTCTAATTGAAGTGAGCAGCTTTATTATTGCAGATTGTGAACAAATAGCGGCGAGCACGTATTTGATCTTCGAAACAGGGAGTTAGACTTTCTAATGTGCCGTGGCATATGCAGTCTCCTGGAAAGCCGGTAGATCGCGGACTCATTATCTGACTTCGTGTACGTTCATATGGGTACCTGCACTAATCTTTCTGTGATGCAATTAATTCTTCGCTGTGTCCGAAGTCACTATTTATTTTATATTTCATGTCGTCACTATACAGATAGACACGTTTCTGGTAACGCGCGGTGATACTGCAAGTTCGCATGTCATTCTTACAGCGTGCCCTACCTAAGTAACCGCATAGCAAGCTTCTCTTGTGATGTTCTCTCTAAGCTACTTAGCTACTCTCTTGTGATGTTCTGTTACTCCGCTATCCTTTGTTTCTGTCTTTTCTTGGTTTTGTTTCTCTTTCCTTTCTTTTTTTCTGTTTATGTGGTGTTTCCGTTAAACTGAAGAAACAACAGAAAAAGGAACAAGATATACAAAATGCAGAAAGAAAAGATAGCGGAGGAGCAGCACATCACGTACGGGTAACTCAGACACAAGCAGCTCACGAGGTACACGGACACCTGTCCGCGGTGGGTTGAGCGGCCAACTTTTGCCCACATTAAGGGGGAATGTGAGTCACGGCCCCAGGAAATCAATTCTCCCTTTTTGGCGACATCTCGAGGACGGCAGTGGGAGAACTGGCTTGCTAGCGGGGATCGGGGGAGCCAGCTGGCTCTGCTCGAGCAAGCCTTAATTAGCCAGGTGATGCAGGCAGCAGAGGCCAGTGGCGCCCTGACACTTGAGATTTGCACCCTTATTCTCTATACAATTCTTTTTTTCTTTAAGTACTACCTAGCGCAATATCTTCCACATTGATTTTTTATTTGACACGAATAACCAAATTAAAAGGAGTAACCTAAGCCAGCAAAACAAAGGGGAAAATAACGAGCCCTGAAAACGCTAAAAGGGGTGTTCGTGTAATCCTTGTCGTTTTTCTTGTGTTCGGGTTTTCCACGGCTGCCTTTCCGCCCCGCGAAGCTCGGCCAACTAACTCAGCTTTTTGTTGTTGCAAGGCTTAGAAGTTCGCATATATAGAGTGTCCCAGCTAACGTTAGCGAAGCTGTTCAAAAAAAAAAAAATATTAAGAAAGATGGTGCTAGATGCGATCTTAAGAACTATGATATTGGATTGTCAGAACTGTGGCGACCCGAACACCATAGTTCTTATGATTATATCTTACACCGTACTTTTTTAAATCGTTTTTTTTTTCTCGTTGAACTGCTTAGTTAAAGTTAGCTGAGACACGCGGTACAGGTCTCGGAAGGATTGGATTTGACGAGTCGGTGCCCTGGCAGGTGCTCGCACCACTGATATATTATGTACTGCACTCTAAGCCTATTGAGCACTGAAGTTGTCTCTGCAGACACCAGGTGAACCGAAATTATTAAGGAAGCTTCGACCAACAATCCAATCGGCGGCTTCACATGGTCGCTCGTTTGTATCCCTACTCCGGCCATTTACAACGCTTTAATTATTCTATTCGCTTGTACGTCGACCAGTCACAGCGAACTGGTGAAGGTACTGAGGATAATTGCCAGTCATGCGTACGCCTTCAGCAAGACGAGCCTTTAAGCGGTTGTTAGAGAAGCAGCTATGGAAACCATTTAAACCAGCCCAGGGTTTCGCATGCTCTCCGTCTAAGCATTCACCACGGTCGACTCATGTCAACTTTGCGCAGTGTAAGTTTAGCAAGGCACAGGTTTGGGCTGGCTGGTTGGAGAAGAATAAACTATCAGTACAAAAGTACAGATTAAGGAAGTTAAACGTCGGCGAAGAACAAAAAACAACACAATGTCTTTGTTTCTTTTGTCGAAGTTCTACCTTCGTGCTGTAATTATAGTAGTGGACGTTTAATTCATCGAATTTACATCCTTTCCTCCTAGTTCTAATGGCAATTACAACCGGAAATTTCTCTTTCGAAACCATCTCTGGTATTCAAATGAAACATACATCCTCTGTACTGGTATACACGACCACCTGCTATACAAGACCTTGCTGTGCTGAGGTCAAACACCCATTATTTTTGTATACTCACTGCGTGCGCTCATCTCAGGGCAAGCAAGCATCAATAATGGTCTCTTGACCTAAACGCTTTATTGGTCAAGCTTCTTCTACTCAGGAACAGCAAAAATCGAAAAGGTACCCTGCTTACAAATAACACCACATTTGCCATCTCATGGCTACTTTCTCTTACCTTCTTTCACTCTAACTACAGAAAAATGGCATCCCCTTTGGCAACAATAAAGCTTTAGACTTCTATATGTGCCTTAACCTTCCTCATCCTTAGAATATATGTTATTATTATTATTTGTTTTGAACACATATACGCATATACACAGTTAACAGGAAAGGGAAAGCGAGGAGCAGGCTGGCAACTGCCACCGGAAGGGGCACAACGCCTGCCTACTCTTCTGAAGGGAGGTGACAGCAACACAGAAATGGATGATAAGGAAAAGAGGAGGAGGACAGGAAAGAGGAAAGGAATAATTGAAGTACCAGCTCAGACAATATTTCCGGTCTGATTAGCTTGACATATATAAAGGTGTCACGTTTCCCCTATATTTACGTAATCATGGTTGCTGTATATTATTCAGGGTTACATGCCTTTCTACATTTATTTATTTGAATTTCCTTGTATACTATTGCGCGTGGTTATTTGTGCTCATCGTATTCCTTAGCTGTTTGTGTATCTGTGTGCTTTTTTTGTAATAACCAAAGATGCCATTGCGGCCTCTGAATTTGAAACACTTGTCTGTATGTCATCGCCTTCTAATGAATTGTACGTTGAACAAGTAATACGCTGTAACTCGCAAAGCAGGCAAGGCAAAATTGATGACCGTAAGGTAGGTAGCCGTCGGATTGAATGAAGTAGCTTACACTGGCTTTTATTTAAAAGGCACCCCTACTCATCTTAAATCAAACAACGCGGTTTGTCATGCCAACTCAGGAATCAAACTCATCCCAATGCCAGAGACCATGGCATTTTTCCGTTGAACACAAGATCGTAGGTTCGTTTCCCATCAGCAGCAGTCACATTCTAATGTCGGTAGTATAGGAAAAAAAACCGTTCGTGCGCCGAGCGTTGGGTATCGAAATCCACGTGGTCAAAATTATTGTGGAGCCCTATGCTTTACAGCGCTTTTGACTTTCGGCATGTCGAACCTCATCAACTGCACTGGAGGACCGAAACACGAACAACGCGTAGTGCGCACAGTGGAATAGATAGTTGAAGATGGTAATGATAACACTGGAAAAGCTAAAGTGTTTGTCAAAACAAAATATGCGCATCCACTTTATGTCGGCTGCGTAGCGTGACGGCCGTACCAAAGCCAACTAGCTCTTTTGAGTTGTTTGGCGGATGCGTCACCAGCTAGTCTCACGCATTATTATCTTGTGGTAGCTAGCGCTTTATGGTGGTGTGTTATAGACTGCACCACTTTTGGGATCGACCGAAATTGCACTACATTCATTATTGGCCCAGCTTGAACAGGCATTAGCGTTTTCGCGCCGGAGTACAAATGGTACCGCCGTTTTAACATAAACCACATGCCATAGACGACATAGGTATGTACGATTGCAAAACACTTAGTCGCAGATGATGTCGCAATGCGTGCGTTTCTCCCTTATGCCCGACCAGCATCTACTCAGAAACAAACAATCGGTACGTCTAAAACTCGCATCGGAGCAGGAATTATGCCCTCGCCGTCATTCGGTTAACCTTCAAAGTCGTCTTCGTCTTGCTGCTGTCGTCACAGAAATGCTTGCATCACACACGCAGCTCCTCGCCTAACACAAGCACGTTAGTACACCTGGAAACTATTTGAGGAGCCCCAAATTATGCGGGATGGCGGACTACCTGCAAAATGCTTCACGCAGCACCAATTCCCCACAGTACGTGGGGTCACCTTTTTTCCATCGTGCGTCGATTTTTTTTTTTTTTTGCTCCTGAGCATAAATGCAGCACTAATATTGGCTGACATCAGAGAGTGACAGGACTGATCAGCAAGAAAGCCAACGACGTTACGCAGCGAACAGCTGTGTGAGCCAGAAGCCTTGGTGCTGATGTCGCCATCTCGTAGCTGCACGGAGAACATCCTGAGCGCAAAAATAACAGGCGCGAAACGCGACTTCGCTTTGCGAACCCACATTTTTTCTTGCGCTGTAAACGAATCGGCTAGTGGCTCTTAAACGAGCGCTTCCCTAAATATAATTCTTTAAATATATCTCGCTCGCATGTATTAGCACAGTATCCGCATTTACTAACGTACCTGCGTATATGGTTTCCTATATATTGCCCCATATGCTAATTGAATTAATAGTGGTTCACACCTGCAAATTCTACCGCGCAGACTACTGCCTGCTAAGATGTTTTATCTCAAAGTTCCTAATTTCACCCTTCGGTGAATGCGCTTCGATGAAACCGTGCTTAATGAAATGGATTCAACTGAAGAGGGAGGAAAAAAAATTACCTACGATTACGTTACTTCCTAATGCGAAATTTGAGCGCAGCAAATAAGCTGTTTCACCTTTTCGATAGATTGAGGCAAAGAAATCGAGCAACACATGTATGCGCTATCACAGAATTTTTTTTTTATTTTTCACACGTATTCCTTTAACAAAGACTCCACTAACAGTTCTTGACAGTCGTGAAGGAAGCTTTGTGGTCGGAGAAATAGACTGATATATGTTCGACTTGGTACACCAATGCTTGATTCTCAAAGACGAGATCTATACAAGTGCCTCGCGAGGTTGTCACAGCCGTGGGACGCGTTACGAGCGAGAGGAACGGGATGTTCTCCCGCATAAGTGTTAGGAAATTGCTGTTTGTCTTTATGTCAACATTAAAGTCCCCCACTACTAACATCGGTGTGGATCGATGGACGGTTAATGCGAGTTGCAGGAAGTGCACGACGTCTTTCGTGAGTGCGGTAGGGGCGAACGGCAGCGGCAATTTCGGCTCGGGCGGTGCACATATACAGATCCGCCGCCACCGATCTGGCTCTCTGATTGCCACCGCACAGGGGTTGCATTGGAGGAGGAGCGAAGAAAGGAATTAAGTTCGAGCCGGCGCTTTGACAACCGGAGACTCGCAGGAAGAGGGGGGAGGGGGGCGGCGTGTACACCCAGCGGCAAACGATGGGGGCAGAAGCGCGCGCAGCAAGCGGACAACACGATAAAGGGAGGAGGGAAGAGATAGCAGCGACTGACTGATGCCGCTGACGCCGATAGTGAGTCAACCCCAGCTGCGGAGTTGGTTTCAGGAACAACGCCGCCGATGCCGACACAAACAATATGATACCCTCGCTTCCGCAGCGCTAAGAACCAGGTCTAGCCGTGGGAAGGTGGTCACGTATTCGTCGACGTGCCGGGGCCTACGTGAAATAACCGGCGCGGCGGCAACTGAAGAGCACCCTATCCGCCACACAAGAACAGGGGGGGGACCCTTTCCTCCTCTTTCTGCATGGCGGCGACGGTGTTCTATGCAGTCACGTTATCTTGACTCTCTAGCGGCGTCAGCGGCATCCAGCGGTATCAGTCGGTCGCTGCTAGCGCTGGGGGGATGAAAGGGGGGCGGAGCTGGTTACGAGGCCGACGACAACGCCGACGACGACGCGAAACCCAGGAACGGACGCCAAAGAGCTGCGCTCTAAAAAGAAGCTTTTCTATGCTCAGAGGAGCTTATGACGTCTATGTAAATCGAGAATACACATAAGCAACCCAGAATCCCCCTTATAGAAGTCCCTGCATCAAACTTGGCGAATGAGTGCACTTCTGCTCACTGAAGTATATGCGTAGGCGCCATCAGAGTACTCTGAAGTGACACCTGTGCCAATACACTATCGCCACAGCTGCATGCACAGCTCTGTCAAAGCCTTCGCGCATTCACCACGTCCTCACTTCGTCCGGTGAGGCACACCTTCCACGCCTGCACACTTCACCGGCTTCGATAACAGTGAAGGATATAAGCAGGCTCAATAGCACGGAAACGCCGCCGCGTGCCATACGGATCATTCGACAAGACTTGCTACGGTCACGGATCGACGAAGCATAGCTACGGTTTCTGCTTCAAGACTCTGTTGTCTTATCCGGACCACGTGCACATCGCCTAAGCTGAGCATCACTCTATGCTCGACGAAGGAATCGCCCGCCGCTTCCAGGCACCATGGGCGTCGCTGCTTCCCCTCATACCAAAGAAGACTGCCGGCTGGCAACCCTGCTGTGATTATTGTGCCATCACTGGCTGCAGCATTCCTAACGGGTAACTCATCCACTGTATTCAAGACCTCGCCCACCGTGTACATGGGTGCCACGTCTTCACCGTGTTTGATCTGGTCAAGGACTACGCTTAATTCCCGTCAACCCGCACGATGTAACGAAGACAGCTATCGTCAGTCATCGTACTATTTGGTTTGTTCGAGTTTCCCTTCGGGAGCTTTGGCCTCAGAAACGCGAGACAAACATTTTAACGCTTCATTGATGAAGTCGTCCGCGGTCTCGATTTATGCTTCGTCTTTCTCTACAACATACTGGTCTTCTCTCAGAACGTCGCGGACCACCACCAGCATCTCCGCCTGATTTTCAAGCGCCTTACTGTGCCACGGCATACGTACAGAAGACTATTCACGCACCGATCATCACCTATGTGAGCTACCATGTCTCGCCAGAAGGTACCCTACCATTGCCTGATCGCATCTCTTCCTTAGGGTTATCCTCTGCCCAACATTGTCTACCGGTACGCGCCGTTCCCTCGGCATGCTTAACTTCTACAGGCGTTGCTTGACTAAAGTAGCCATCTACCAGGCTCCTCTGTATGAAGCCTTGGTCGGTTTACAAGATATCAAGCCCTCACCTGAACATCAGCTTTGACGCAAGCCTTCAAGAACTGCGAAGCTGCTCGCTGCGACGCCACTCAGCTCTCTCATGCAGTACCGATACGCTTCCTTGGGAATCTTCATGAATGCATCCAGCACCGCCATCGGAGCAGATAAAAATCTGGAGGGCGCTGAGGCTTCACCTTAAATAAAGGAATGCGATAGCATTCAAAGATTGCTGACTGCTTTTCACGCTTTCCGGCAACTGCAACTTATGTACCCGTATTGTTTGCCGGGAAACACTGGCGGCAAACGCTATGCACGAAGGCCTGCTTGCTAGTATAAACGCGTCCTCTTGCATGGGCCGATCTCCTATTACTACTTGCCACTTTTATTATTTCAGGCTGAAATCTAGCATAAAACATATGTTCTGTCATGTGACATTTGTTTGTGGGCTATCATTCTCAAAATTCCGATGAATAACTTCGTAAAGAATGAAAGGCATGGTATGAGCAACTTCCATTATAAAAGAGTGGTTGTGTGTACACTCTTCGAAATGATTTTGCCGAAAAGATAGTCGACGCTGCACGTTGGACGCCGGATGCAGAGCACGGACGCTGGATTTTTGCGACATGGGGCCCTTAACGCTGTCGCGTTAATACCTGCAGACCCGTTACGTTCTTCACCAAGAAACTTACCACTCAGAAGACAATCCCCCCTAATCACCAGTTGCACGGACAAAACAATGACCCGGGCGCAGACCAACTGCCCTGCTTACTACAGGGAGCTCCTTGTCATATACGAGGCAGTTCAGCATTTTCGCCACATCTTCGAAGCACAGCAATGCCCCATCTGCACCGACCACAAATCTTTTACGTTCGCCATCCCTCAACGCCTCGATAAATTTACGCCAGTCTGACTGAAGCAGCTGTCGTTTATTGGCCAGTTTAGCAACAGTATCCAGCATGTCAGCGGGAAGGATAATGTGGTCGTTTACACACTCCTGTGTCTCCGCCGTCAATTCTTTGCTTGTTATTAAGGACGCTTCGAGCATGTCCAGCTAGACACCATTGGGCCCTTTCCACCAGCTGCACCCTATCACTACTGCCTCACCGCCATCGATCTCCTTTACTCGATGGCCTGAAATACGGACCCTCGAAAAGATCATCCCAGAGTACATGGCGTCGATTTTCATCGCTGGCTGGATAACCCGCTTCGGCACCCCTCGTCACGTCACAACTGATCAAGGATGACAAATCGAATCCGAATTCTTCAGGGTCCTCGGGAAAGCTGCCTGTTTTGAGCAAATCAGGAGCATCCGTTACCACTATTACGCCAACTCGATGATATAACGCTTCAATGCAGCTGTAGCGCACTCCTGCGTGGCACAATGGTCTGGTCACAAAACAGGACGACGACACGCCCAGCAAGCTGACGGTGCGCGAGCAGTGGAATCGGCGGAATCCGGCTTCCGCCTGATTGAGCATGCTCGCCTAAAAATATGACTTGCGGACGCCAGGCACCAGCGTTTGTATTGTTTTTCTTCACCCACACAGCCATCGCGGGCTACTCCGGCTCATCCTGACTCGAGACTCTCCCAGCCATCGCCCTAGGTCATCGCCCCACATACAAGCCCGACAATGAAGCGACACCTGCAGAGATCGCCTGCGAGAAACCACTGCGCCTTCCAGGAGAATTCCTCTAGGCATTGTCAGTCGGGGGGACGGCGAATCCCTTCACTTTCATAGCCCGGCTCTGACGCACCATGACCACCCTCTGTCCATGACCAGCGGCACGTCATTCCCAACCAACACCCTTCTAGTTCGTAATTTTTTTTGAAGAAACTCTTAACACGTATGCACCCCATTCTTCGCGATGATATCATCCGCTCTTCTTACCAGCCACCTTAGACCGGATTCTCCCACGTTATCTATTGCGACCAGAACGCCTTCGCCGTGCGAATCAAAGAAAAGGACATCCACGTATCCATCGACAGACTGAAGCCTGCGCACACTCTTTCCTACAAACCACTGACAACCAGCACGCCTCCGGTAGTCCGTCAACCTTCGGCATCTCCTCCCTCACCATACGCCACCTCTTCTGGATGCCAGGTACGATTCAACGCCTTCTGTCAACCCTGAGGTATAAACACTACGCAGAGGGTGTCATTTTTTATATATTATTGCCACAACTGCACGCATAGCTCTTCCGAAGCTTTCGCTACATCATCGCTTCGTCCGCTGAAGCCTCTTTTCCAAGCCTGCGCGCATCACTGGCCTTGATAATAGCAAAGGATGTAAGTAAGCTACATGTCACGGAAAAGCCACTCAGCATACGGACCACTCGTTCTAATTTGCTGCGCGGTTCACCGATAGCCAGACAATAGCTACGACTGCTGCTTGAAGACTGCTGTGATGGGTTTTGCACTCGTTATTTGTTGAAATAAACCGCCATATTTTAATACTCTGTGTCATTTCGTTCTTGAATCTTTAATGGAGGCCAAGATGGCTTTCTGTCAACGTCATGATCTATCCCGTTGTAACTAACACGAACAATATTGTATGCCTTAATAAATTAGGTCGAAGTCCAAGTGTTTCTGTAGAAAATACAGATATTTTTTTCATCCCCTTTGGCTAATAGCCCAAGTCTACTTTTCAGTTGCATTTATCTTAGAGAAACGCACATATCTTGGATGAGAAAACAAAACGCGCAATCGACTACTCAAGAAAATGTCACTGTATATGCTTTTGACTATTTGCTTTATGGTACATGTCGCTATTTATGAACTATAGCCAGTGAGATTGCAAGGCATATCCACTTGCAATAAAATCTGAATACGGCACATGTTTCATTACATGAGCCGTGAAACTGTGATAAAAAATGCAATGCTCCGTGGACTCTCACCTTCTACATTTTTTGGGATGCCAGAAGAGGACTACTGAGGCGGTCGAAAAAGATGAAACAACCGCAAACTGCAGAAACGGATCGCTCACATAACAAAGCAAGCAGAAGAATACGGAGACCGACTCAGCAGTCAGAACTGGCATAAGCTGTGCGACCAACTTCAAAGCCAACTCAGCACGAAGAAGACCTCGCATATGCTGCGAGCCCTTCCAGATACCATTAAAACCAAGACCCAGCAAAGACACTCCCATCCAGGAACTGAGAAACAACTTCTGCAAGAAATCAAGCGTAAACTTGTCGGAGACAATGCCAGCAAGGTTACTGAACCCCGACCGTACAAAGGCGAACCAAACCTCACCCTCGACAACCCTTTCACGCTTCCTGTACTCGACGCCGCCCTTGGCAAATCGGCCCGTAACACATCGCCAGGAAATGACAAGGTGACCAACAAGATCCTATGAAACCTCCCAGACAAAGCCCTAAATGAACTGCTCAACTACATGAATAACTGCAGGAAACAAGGTGAGCTCCCGGCAGAATGGAAGCACGCCGAAGTCATTATCATCCCGAAACACAACAAGCCACTACAAATCAAAACCTACGGCCCATCTCCCTTACTTTCTGCACTGGAAAGCTTCTCGAACACATTGTTCACGATTGCCTCACCACATACCTCGAAGACTAAAGACTCATGCCTGACACAATGTTTGGCTTCCGACAGCTCCTCTCAGCAGAAGATATACAACTACAGCTCAAGGAAGACCTCTTGGACTACCTACAATGCCACAAAATGTTCTCTATTTTAACAGCGGATGTAAAAGGAGCCTTCGATAATGTGAAGCATGAAGAAATCCTCCAGAATCTCCAAGACACAAATTGCGAAATCCGGACCTACCCCCCCCCCCCCCCCCATACGTACATGACTTTCTGAAAGATCGTACGGCTACGGTGGGTTTCGGCAACATACGAAGCGACAAGTTCGACATGCCCAACAAAGGAACTCCACAAGGGTCAGTCATTTTACATTTGCTGCTCAATCTCGCCATGATTAAGCTCCCGCAACAACTCGATGACATAGAAGATTTAAGCCATGCAATATACGCCGACAATATAACGTTATGGACAAAAGCGTCCACAACCAACCAACAGCAAACCATCCTCCAAAAGGCAATCGATCAGATAGAACAGTACCTCTCAAGATGCGGTCTCCAGTGCACCCCCGAAAAATCAGAGCTACTTATACTCAAGGCAAAGACCCGGGGAAGCCCACTAGCCTACGTCGCCCCAGATCCCAACGTCATACTCAATGGAATCGATATCACTCAAGTTGGCTCCCTCCGCATCCTTGACCTCACAATACATAAAGCCGGTTCTGGCGCTGCTGCACTTCCGAACCTTCAAAAGATTCTAACACAAGTAACCCATCTCATTCGGCGTATAACCACCCAAAGAAGAGGAGCAAGAAACCGTCCAATTAATCCAAGCACTCCTTATAAGCCGGATCATATATGGCACTTCGTTTCTACTCCTCAAGAAAGCTGAAATCGAAAAACTCAACATCGTCATCAGAAAAGCAATCAAGAGCGCACTAGGACTTCCCTGTACGACCTCAGCCACGACACTCCTCTAACTTGGCCTCCATAACATCTGGGAAGAAATGAGCGAAGCGCACAGAGCCAAACAGCTGGAACGCCTTAAGCTGACCCAAACAGGCAGAGCACTACTTCGCAAACTCGCATACAGCGAAAACTTCATAGCCGACTCAGACGCGAAAGCCCGATTACCGCCACTTCTTCGTGACTCCATCTCAGTCGCTCCAATACCTCCCATACATGCAACATATCAGAATGACAGAATACAGGCATGAGTTAGCATACAGGCATACAGGCATACAGGAATCAGCAAGAAGTACTCAAAGAACCCCAAAACAAGATATACAGATGCGGCAAAATATACCCAGGTAGAAGAGCATACGCAATTACCGTGACCAACAACCAAGAGAATGAGCTCTTCGCTGCCACCATACCGGCCAGAAATCCAGAAATGGCGGAGGAAGTGGCCATCGTCCTCGGCATCACCACATGCAAAGACACAGCAGTCATCTTGAGCGACTCGCAAACGGCATGTAGAAACCTACGAAAAGGCCGAATTTCTGCCGCAGCAGTGAAGATTTTAAAATAAATAACAAGACGCCAAGAACTACCCGAAGCCTACGTCCCATGGACCCAAGGCCACGAACACCTGGCAGGAAACGAAGCAGCACATGCTGTCGCCCGAGAGCATACCAGCCGGGATTTCCTGCCGCACGGTCTCCGGAAAGCAACAAGGGTGGAGGACATTCCCATCAACTACGCTGTAATA
This sequence comes from Dermacentor albipictus, assembly GCF_038994185.2. NCBI lineage: Eukaryota > Metazoa > Arthropoda > Arachnida > Ixodida > Ixodidae > Dermacentor > Dermacentor albipictus. The sequence continues at coordinate 94,583,827 of NC_091823.1, forward strand.
TTGCAACATCACCGACTGGAAAGGAGACAGTATCCTCTACCTCATCCAAAATTAAGCAAGGAAGAAGGCACCGCCCTCTGCAGGCTACAAACGAACACGTATGTCGATGGAATTATCATGCACCGAATGCACCCCACCAAATTCTCATACCTATGCCGGTATTATGTACCAGACACGCTCCTGCACATGGTGTTGGTGTGCCCACACCGCGAGAAAAATAGTCAAGATGATGCCTCAGAACCGCTACAAGCGATCGAAGAAACGTGGCGGCAATGTTAAAGGCACAGAGCCTGCAAGATCAGCGAAGTCTGGTGGACCATGCCCAGGGTGCGGCAATAGACAACGGCTTTCTGGATAAGCGAGCCGCCCACCTAGGGCGAAGAAAGAACAATTTCTCGCTGTCTCTCACAATAAACGCTCATTCCTCCTCCTCTTCCAGTTACATCTTTAACAAAGTGCCGCTTCACGTAGAGAAACACGAAATTATACGGGACATCACTGTATTTCGTCGCACACTTAGATAATGAATATCTCGAAACTTGTCATCCTGAGAATTCATTCAAAGTGCAGGGATAGTCCTGGCGAACTCCGCGACTACAATTCGTAAATTGTGACATGCGCCGTAAAGTAACTTCATCGCACCAAAATTATTAAACATTTCTTAATCAGTCGGTTAGGCATTTCGATTTCTCTTGCAATTTCTCGTGATTCTCGTGCAATTTCTCTACGAGTAATCCAGCTGAAAGATTAGATGTAAATGTAGAGCCTCGTCAATAGAATTGTGCGGCATAGCGTCATCTTCATTACGGCTAGTTCCGATCACGTGCCATCATCATTAGCACTGTGCATTGTGCGCTACTAGTGTCCAGAGCAGCAGATGCAACACACTTTCATTCTCGGCCGTGCTCGACGCCAGAGCGACCGTTCTGCACCCCACCCCCCTGGCTTATCCTGTCTTCGCCTTTCCAAATAAATGCAGGGACGACGGCATGCCGGATTACGGCAGCCATCACATCGACTCTGACCCTATAGCTCCCACAGGCGATATTAAAAATTCTGTATAGTCTAAAAACAAACTTCGGTATCTCTGAGGAAGACGTCTTTTACTCCTACTTCTTGCGCCATTATGCATTGACGACAGCGTCGATTTCATCAAAAAAGATAGCCATAACGAAATTTCACCAACAACCGCGTTTTTGGCTGGACTTAATTCGTTGGGATTGACAAAGGCAGCAGTTTGGGCTAGCGGTTTTTCCTACTGGGAATCTGAGTAGCTCTGAAATGATACAAATGGAGATAAAGTCGATAACACAAGGTACTAACTTCCAATTTTTTTTTATTTCGAGAGACGTACCCGGTTTTACAAGGACGTGATTACGCGTGGCAGTTTGTGCACGTCATCATGCCTGTTTGACAAAATAATCCACAGCATGCACCCGTCCACACTGCCGCACCTTCGATTTCTCTTCTCTATATATCTCTCTCCTAAGTCTCGGAAGGTATATATTTTTGGGCTCCTATAATTTGTTGGAAAAACATTTAAACGCAAATATTGTAGAAGAGAAGCGTAGGAAAGAAGTGGACGTGACTAATTGAGGTAGCGCCACAGCTATTCAACATAAGGAAACCGTAGAACACACAAACACACACACACAACCGCACACACACACGCACGCACCCATAGCTCGCAGCCGAAGCCTAGTTGTGCAGCCCCCGCCTCGGCTGCAGGAGGTTGTGGTCTCGACCCACTGGTTCAACTGGGCACAAGAGTACCCCGGCCTTGCCTTCGGCTTCCTTCAGGGGTGATACACCTGGGAAAGGAGCCTGCGCCCTAAATTCCCATCAAAGCCCTCGTGAGCACACACAAAAAAAAATATATTTATTTACTTTTAGCTTCTGTCGCAAAGCTTCCAATAAAGTGGAATAATAACGCTGTCTCGCTCCAGTTACTTCGCACCCGTCTTCCCCTTGTTCTTTTAGTGAAAGGCTACAACGAAAATTAGAGCCTAATGACAACAACCGTTGCGTAAAAATAGTGTCGCAAACCACCAAAAAGAAAGCTTTTCTTTTTCCTTTAGAGCAAGTGCCATTCCTCCTTCTCGAGCTGACTGCAACTTGCGCTGAGTAACCAGGTGATTGATCCAAGTCACACCTTTGGCTCTCCTTCCTACCAACCTTAACCATGAAAATTTCGCACAGCACTTCTCTCTCTCTCTCTCTCTCTCTCTCTCTCTCTCTCTCTCTCTCTCTCTCTCTCTCTCTCTCTCTCTCTCTCCCCCTCTCTCTCTCTTTGGCCCTCTGTGTAGAGCACTGCTAACGGTCGTAAAGGGCTGCACACTCCAAGTTTTAAATTTAGAGCTCGACTGTGAGCCACCCGAGCGCTCCCGAAATAACTACCGGCGCAGGATTAGCAGGCACGCCACGTTTCAGTATCGGAACTTTGAATGACGTGCCTCGACAGCTTCTGGGGCAGATCACACTTGTTGCTGGAGTCTAATGTTTAGAAATTGACTCTAGCCAACCCCCTCCCCTCGCCCCTCTCACTTCAACGCGATTATCGAGATCCTACAGTTCATTCAATGCCACCAAAACGTTTGCACCGCGCTCTACGGTTAAGGATCAGTGAATACATCGACAAAGCGGTTTATGGGTTGTGCGGCAGAATGGTTCTTAAAAAGTGCAGGCTAATCGCGAAGAAGAGGACCAGCCAAACACACGTAATCACAAACCAATAAGAAGTTTACACATCTGAAAACAGGATTGTACTAATACTTATTAGACATGCGCTTACATGCGCTAAACCGACAAATAAGCGTAGTGTAGTAGAGAAGGAATTAATCAAGTTGATTCCCAAATGTAAGCTTAAGTCACGGGCAGTGAAATAATTCAAAACGTATGTAAAATGAATAATTACTACGAGATGCAAGATAAGGTAAACTATGGTCAGGGGTAAACCTAACAAAGCATGTAAGAGGAATAAACCTAATATGGCAAATGAATGCAAATGAATGCAGCTGACTGCAAATTCAGCAAACGCACTCCGTAAGGCAGTTTGAAATATTTTAAGGTTGGTATGTGTTGACAGGTTATTGTATTTTATTATCACTCGTGGAGTAGGGAACCAACCTGAGGCTGTCCTGATTACCATGCCCACCTTTTCCCTTTATTTTCTACTCCTATCGCTTGGGGTAGGACTCTCTGTAGCATGAAGTTATGCTAAAGAATTTATTGCTGTGACATAATTTTGTCGCAATGTACTTCCCAAACATGCACCACTTCCGTTACATGTTGTCTCGTTGCTAAATAACACCGTGTCGTCACAGCCTCTCATGCTCTCCTGCAAGCAGAAAAGATCATTATTTAAGATGTAACTTTCCGAAAGTAGCATACCTTGATTTAGACAATCTCGCCGACGGATATTTCTGCACACTACCGGCAGAGCTAGGGGTGCTATAGCAAACAGAATTCATATTCAAATTAAGAATCCGGCGAACTCAGGAGGACGTGGCAGAAGGCGTGGAGTTAACAGTGGCGTGGCCAGAAATGTGTTTATTTCTCGGGGGGGGGGGGGGGTGCGGTGCAGTAGGGGGGCTCGAACTGGATCGGTAAAGGGGCGCAGGGCAAGCTGGTGTTGTCGCACATGGTTTTGTGCGTGCTAGGTATCCGTGCACATAAATTTCGGGGAGTAGGACGCACGTAGCCAGTGCCTCCCCCCCCCCACCCTTCTTCCCCTTTTCCTTCTGGCTCCTCACCACTCCATTCACGCTGGGTAGTATAAAGTGGTGAGGGACAGCACGTATACGTGCGTACAGGCGTGTACATTGGAACAATTGTCACAAGCTTTGCATCTACCAAAGCGCAAGCGCCTTCAAATGCGGGTACCTCTCTCAGGTGACATTATCCACATTTTAAGCGTCCTTCCCACCAAATACTTCGCAGTGAATGTGGAAGGCTGACATGAACTCAAAAGGTGAAGTTGAATCTAGTTTTGGACTGACAGCACGGTTCTATACATACATACGCTGAACACGTATTCAAGTGGAGAGCTGGGCCACTGGGTACGTGTTGACAAAAAGAAGAAAGGCCTGTGGTAATGACAAAAAAAAACAAGACGAAGAAGTGTACTTTGAAGGTAGGAAGGAGGCCTCGCACATATTTGGACTGAAGAACACTTCCCAGAGCCTCACTGACGAAGAACTGAGTCTTCTTTTGATGATTGTTTTCGTATGTGTCAGGAGGGTTGCGGCAGGGTATACTTGTATTTCTGCTGTAATGAAGTTTAGTTTAAAGTCCAGCCTGTCTCGGCGTCTTCTTTGTCTTGTTCTTTGTGTTTGGCGCCGGTTTTTTTTTCTTTTTTTTTTACCAACAAGAGTATGTATGTGAGCCATATTCCAACATTGTCGCTGTACCATTCAAACACGGTGTAGACGTTTGCGTACTTGAGTTATTTTTCCCGGTTCTGTTCATTAGCCGCAAGAAAGAAAACAGCTGAGATTATGATGTCGGTATAACGGTCCCATAACTGCAGAGTGGGCTATGAATGACGCCATAGTTTTGGGGGATCCGATAACTATGACCACTTGGAGTTCTTAGACGTGCACTCAAAGCGCGGTACATGAGCGTTTTTTCATTCCATCCCCATCGGGATACAGTCGCCCCGGATATCGATCCCGTAAGCCCGTTTTCAGAAGCGCAACGACAAAGCCTGTGAGCCGCAGGTCTGATTATTATATACGGCTAACTTGAATCCACTGCTCACCTATATAATGTGTCTTCGTGTTACTTCAGCGTGCATGGAGAGTGTTGCTACAAGTGCCCACATTAGTTAAGTCACTTCCATGTTTTACGGGGTTTCCCAGCGCAATCCGTTTTGTCATCAATGATCAAGGAATAGTTTTTTTTTCTTTTTCGAGATACCTGCAGCAATATACCGGATGTTTCAGCGAACACATTCAAAACGTTTTAACGGTTGCCTATGGCAGGATAGCCCAATTAACATTACTTGCACAAAAAACTGATATGCATAAACAACTAATCAACAAAAATTCCCTAATTAAGTTTCTAACTACTTATCTCATCGCTCATATTGCAATTTACAAATTCTAGCCGTGAAGTTCGCAAGGCGGATCCAGTTGGAGTGAATTGTCAGGAGGATGCCATTTTCGAGATATTAATGCCCGAACTTTGTGGATAAATACATTGGCCTTCCAGTTATTTTGGTACTTGAATGCATAAAATGACGTTTCTTTTTAATAAAGTGTTCAATCAGGTCCTTCCGAACTGACCAGACAAAGGAGGTCCTTGGGAAGGACTCTTGGCCGTGACGGCCATATTCCGACGGCCGCGAAATGCAAAAAAGGTTGCGTTCGTTGCGTTAAGTGCCCAATAAAGAACTACAAGCGGTCAAAATCAATCCGGAATACCCCCCCCCCCCCGCCACGCGGGCGGTGTGCCTTCTAATTGTGTCGTGGTTTTCGCTTGTAGAACCCCACAATTCAATTTTAATTACAAGTACGGGTATTATGTTAATCAGCGCGGCTCTAAGAGTAAATTACACAGTTTATAATCATCATTATCAATGTTACACTTTTCGACACACTGAAGACGCTTGAGACAGACGATCAATACTTCCAAATAATTCCCCCGTTCGTATATTAGAGCGAGAATTACTTGCCCATCTTTCTGTTTCTTTTTTCTTGGGGGCAAATGGAGTGCCAAACTTATTGAGACGCCACTCATGCCGAACGTGCACGCGACTGAAACGAACGCTGACTCCTGGCATTGTGCTCGCGCTTCTCCGCAGGCGGGCGACAGCGCGCATGCGCAAGCAAAGATCACGCGCGTCAGCAATGAGGTGAAGCGCTCGTTCAGTGACAGGCACAGCGTGCGGACGCACGAAGGTATACTCACCGAGCAACCTTACGCTGAAGAAGCACTAAGAAAGCCTTCACCAAGGGCCCTTCACTAAGGAAGCTTTCAGACTGACGGAAGGTAGCCTCACAGCAATGCAGGCTTCTTTACAGAGGTGAGGAGGATTCATCGTTTACTGGCGGTGAAATCTGTGTGCCTGCATCACAGTGTGAGATATAGACTCGTTAGGTGAAGACACTCGCGAGGCGCCGGTTGCTATACCAACGGGAGATAAAAATATGGAGTACACTTGGCTTCGCCTTTAAGAGTGGAACGCGATAGCATTCAAAGATCCCTGATTGCCTCCCACGCTTTCCGGCAACTGGAGCGTATGGAACCGTAATGTTTACCGGGAAACGCTGGCCACGAAGGCTATGCACGAAGGCGGGCTTTTTGGTGGAAACGCGGCCTCTTCCGTGGGCCGCGATGCGGCGGACACGAGCGGCAGCTGGAGGTATTGCAAGGAACCGGGCGCGTCGCTCCGTGGCCCCCAAGACGCGCGCGCGCAGGCGTGTGCAAATGGAGGAAACCGCGGCCGGTCTGGCACTTGTAGAAACGCTGGAAAAGCGGTTTCTTTGAGTTTTCGCATGACAGAATCTTGTTTTCTGGTACATTCAAATTAAACTCCGAGAGTTATAATGTCTGCAGGCTGTGTGTATGTCATAGTTAATGATTTTTCAGCGTATTTTAGCTTCAGACGTTTGATTACTTCAGTAAATTGCGTGTGTGGCAGGGATGGCCTGGGTAAAGGAGAAGGTAGGAAACCGTTTCTGCTGAAACGATGTCCAACGCCGGGCACTGGACGCCGAAGCGGGACACCAATGCCGGATTTTTTGCAACACGGGCTCCCTAACGCTTTCGCGTTAAAGCCTTTTCATTCGTGTAGTTGCGTCGTGCCGCCGATAGATTACCGGTGCCGTTAGCGGACAGACGGCCACGCGACGTCTTTTACCGTGCCTGGTTGATTGCGCCTTTCAAGCAAGCCGAGAAGTTTTGCCACCTAACGCGTATATATAATTACACCTTGGCATGCGTTGAACTTGGGTTACCCAACGGTTGTCGGGCGTCATTGCATTTTCGCGTAGCAGACACTTCGAAGTAGCGATAGACACTTTATTTTATTGGCGCTTGCTTCCTAAGCGCCCTTTACGCTTCATATTCCGTGACCCCTCTGCTTTCATAAGCATATCTTCACTTGCAGACGAGTCCCTTTCACCCGTATCAATATTACTGGCCAAAAGCGTATACACGGCCACATGAACATGATTACATGGTTATGTCTTGATAAGTAAACCAGCCTGAATAGCGTCTGGTTCGGGGATGTAAGGGCTGTTTACTTTCAATTATGGCGGCCTTGAGGCTTACTGTTAGAGAGAGAACACGTAAGATGTATTTGCGTTTCAGGCAATCGACCCTATATATACAGACACTAAAAGGTACTTCATTTGCTGTGGGTCTTTTATTCGTAACACTTCGTGAGCGTTTCTTCCCACATATGAAGATGTATTAACACGCCTAACAGCTTACTTTTCTTAAGATATGACCATATAATCACTGAAAACCAAGTAACGTTTTCAGAACGACAGAAAGTTGAGCTAGTTGGTAAGGATTCATTGCGAAAAAAAAGTGGTGAGGCGTGCAGACAAGACACAAGAGTAGAGAAGTGAACAACACGAACGCCGACTATCAACTGAAGGAAGCACTGAAGCGAAAAAAGAAAGAAGACACAAAACTCATTTGCGCAAGCTCAGGAATGGTATCACCACGCGTAAGTAGGGTACATGTGCCGGTCTACGTGACTAATAACTGTTAAGACACTTAATCTCTTCCTTATGTAAGGTAATCGAAGGCAGACTCACGCACGTACTTCCACCTTTATAGACATGCCATGCCTCTACCATAAGACGCGTATTTTCATTCCTATGCCTGTACAATATCGTGCATTCATCTAACTCTGGCGTGCAGTTACAATCTTGGCAATGCATGGAACGATTAGAAGGCGATCCACCGGTTAACAACCTTTTATGTTCCATTAGGCTCTGATTGATACAGCGCCCCGTTTGCCCTACGTAGAACAGGCCACAGCTAAGGGGAATGTTTATAAACCACACCCACACGACATTCAGTAAACCTGTTGTTTCTATTGTGCTTCACTGGACAAATATCTGTTCTTTTTTTGCCTTTTACCTGTTTCTTTTTCCTCTGCACGGCAGCGCATATCTTACTTAGCTTATTGGGAGCAGTGAAAGCAACACTAACATCATATCTACTTGCAACTTCTTTAAGCCTGTGCGACACTGAATGAATGTACGGAATAGCCACTACTCGTTTTTTTTTTTTTTTTTTTTGCTGTTACTGCTTTCTGTAATCACGTCCGTCCCCCTCGAAACCGACTTCTTTAGGCGCTCAGCCACAGTGGCCAATGCTACACTAGGATAACCTGCTTCTAATTGGCGCCGGACCTGCGCATATATATATATATATATATATATATATATATATATATATACATTTCTTCCACCGTGGCATGCGTTAAAGTTGTGTTAATCAATATTATCAATCAATCAATATACCATATATCAATATATATATCAATATATACAATATATCAATCAATATCAATCGTATCAATATTACTGGCTAAAAGCGTATACACGGCCACATGAACATGGTTACATGGTTATGTTTTGATAAGTAAACCAGCTTGAATGGCGTCTGGTTCGGGGAAGCCAGGGCTGTTTACTTCCAATTATGGTGGCCTTGAGCCTTACTGTTAGTGAGAGAACACGTTACATGTATTTGCGTTTCAGGCAATCGACCCTATATAAACAGACACTAAAAGGTACTTCATTTGCTGTCGGTCTTTTAATAATAATATTTGGGGTTTTACGTCCCAAAACCACTTTCTGATTATGAGGCACGCCGTAGTGGAGGACTCCGGAAATTTTGACCACCTGGGGTTCTTTAACGTGCACCTAAATCTAAGCACACGGGTGTTTTCGCATATCGCCCCCATCGAAATGCGGCCGCCGTGGCCGGGATTCGATCCCGCGACCTCGTGCTCAGCAGCCCAACACCATAGCCACTGAGCAACCACGGCGGGTGTCGGTCTTTTATCCGTAACACATCGTGAGCGTTTCCTCCCACATACGAAGATGTATTAACACGCCTAACAGCTTACTTTTCTTAAGATATGCCCATGTAATCACTGAAAACCAAGTAACGTTTTTATTTCCTCTTTTTTTTTCATTAGAATAGCGTGGTACAAATAAGAAGGACGTGTTTACGACACAAAAATTCTCACTCCTCAGGTGCTACATGGACGTCAAACGTGCAACACAGCCTGCAGCGAAATGCCTGCATTTGCAAAAATTCGGGTGGAACAAATAATCTACTGCATCAAACTTGTATGGACTATGAATTAAGCTTACTGGTTCACCAACTACTTGCACAATAGTTTTGTCTTTTAATTATCTGTGGCTCTGGCCCCATATCATTTGTGAGGTGTTGGTTTCTGTGGGAACTACAGGACTAGATAGATATAAAATATGTGTCCTAATTATTAATTAAAAAGAAAGGGAATGTTCTATCAATGTGGCCTTATTTACCTTAAATCGTATGTAATGGTATTATCATCTCTTTTCTGTATTTGTCATGTTTAGTTCTTTATTTAATATTTTGTATATGTGTTCTCAGCACTATAATTACACTGTGCGATAATAAAGGAAAGAGAATGGCTATTACGCGATATTTATTGCACTAAATTAAGGACCACAAAAACAAAACAACATCCAGTTGCAAACTACGAAAAAGTTCAGAACCTAATAGAAGGTATCGTCAGTTTTGAAAGGCATTACATTAACTATATTAAATTCATGTTTCAGAACCTTAGCTATACAAATAAAAAAATTATTGGAAAAGGCAATACTTTCCTATGAAATGATTCACTGCACTCCATTCGTATACCACAAGTCGACAATCTACGCTCCGGACCCGCTGAGCTGTTTCCAGTTTTGCGGAAACAAGACTTCATAATCGCCAGTCTTGTTTCCTTCAAGTTTGAACGTTATTGCCCGATGGCTCGACCGCTGGGTGCTTTTTTTTTTTTACGACACTATTGGTATTGCCTCCCGTACATTGTTTTACATTTTTGCCATAATCGTCTTTTTAACGGAATAATCACTGTTATCAAGCGGTCGCTAGGCGCGAGACTACCCACCGTGCCCAATATTTATTGGCAAAAGCAAAAGATTTTTATTTCTTGTAGCGAAGCTCCGCAACGTTGCTTGGTTGCATACATTGCATTGGTCGAAGACGTCTCGTGGATATAGGCTTCTCCTCTTTATTTCCTATAACCAGGTTGATGATGATGATGATGATGATGATGATGATGATGATGATGATGATGATGATGATGATGATGATGATTTTATTTCAGCCAGCATGCGCAGTCTGCGAAGAAAAAAAACTATTTTAGTCGCACCATTGGTCCCCAAACTTTTGCTCGCGACTGTACATTCTCGAACATACGCGAGCATCAGCAATTACTCTGTAAGTGTACGGTGAGACAAGCACCTATAGCGGACGAGCTTGGCCTATATACACTTTCGATTCCACTACCACCGACTGTGCTTAAAGTTGTCGCTGTTGTTTGAGCGTTTTGCGCAATTTCGCCCAATAAAGAGATAAATTATTGACTCTCACTTTTGCAAGTGCTTAATTATTGGCTGTTGCAGTAGGGTTGCAACATAACGTTATGCCACACAGTTGAAGCGAGCGCCGATTTGTTATCGCGACATTTCGAATCCAAATAAGTCGGCACGAATTGTCGTAGAACGCTTCTGTAAATAAAAATGTCACACTGTGTAATGCGGAGGTTCATTATTTCAAAAGCAGGTTTCGCGCGTGTAATGCCCTATTGAATAGTAATAATAATAATAATAATAATAATAATAATAATAATAATAATAATAAGCCTGGTTACGCCCACTGCAGGGCAAAGGCCTCTCCCATATTTCTCGAACAACCCCGGTCATGTACTAATTGTGGCCACGCCATTGAATAATATGAAAATAATAATAGAACATTACAATAATATCAATGTAACTCGAGGGATGCGACAATCAAAATTTAGGTTTCCTATCGCACAGGTTCAGAATGCGGAATTGCTTCACAGGTTGCAGCGGTGGCGTAGAGGTAGAACACCCGCCTCGCGTGCAAGAGGTCCGTGGTTCGAATCCCGGTGCCGGCAATTTTCCACCGGATTACAAAAAAAAGAAATCCACGTGTTCATAAAAATTGCACAAACAGGCCTGGAGTGTGGCCTGATCCCGGTGACCAGAACCGGTAACGCACTCCCTCACCAGAGCAGGATTGGCCACCCTGGTGCAGTACTTGGCCACAACCTCCTAAATTTCATTTTTTTTAAACAGCGAGCTAAGGCAGTGAAACGTTGTCTGTCGGACGAAAAAAATAATCGAAGTGTCTAAAGTTATGTGGTACATATGCACGAACAAACCGTTTTGTCGTCTTAAAGATACGGTGAAATGGCAAATCCGTAAGGAATCCGTATTCCGCAAAGCTTCACATTGCATAACTGCTTATCATGCACGCATACCTTCCTGTCGTAACATATGCGAGCTATAGGAACCTATACAAACAAGATAAAAGATTGCGTGCCGTAGCGCATTACGAAGGCAATCAATGCTAGCACGGCGGACACTTCGCTATTTTAACGAAAGAGGCGTTCAGAAGTGGCTCTAGTTGCTAAATATACGTTATAGCACGAAATTTTAGGGTATAGTGTACGTAACCAGCACAATTATCGGCTTTCTAAACGCCCAATTTAACAAAAATAATGCGGCAAAGGTCGTAGCAATTTTTAGGCCGTGATTGATACAAGTATTGTAAAAGTAAATTGCCAAGTTTCAACGGTAGCGTTGAGGTAGTGGATTGGCCTGCCACGTTGCATTCCCGCGTACAATATCGCTACCAAGTTCTTGTCTCTGAACTTCTCTATGTTCTCTCTCTCTTTATTTCTTTGTTTCTTTTTTTTTGGCAGTGTCTCTGATGTGGCGAAAACATTTTCGCCACTTAGCTCTGATATTGCAAATATTGGCAAACAACGCGTCCTCACGACTGCTTGGCACCCAGATCTAATGCATCTTCGGGCCATATGCATAAGTACTTTTTGTTACACTGTTTCTACAAAACGCTTGTTTCGCTGTTTGCAGCTTTGCTCTCTAGCGCATGTAAGAATGATTCAAAAAAAGCATAAATGACGCACTCCTTCACGTCATTCGCCTTGTCATATGTCATTTTTCGCCACGTCAGGTAAGCTGCCGAAGTCCAAAAAAGAAACAAAACAAATATCGCAGTTCCGCCCGAAAGGCCAATCACTGACTGCGATAGCAATTTAGTAGATAGCTGTACGAAGTAAGGATAGTAGTTCTATCGGCCGTACAAACTTGTAAAGATTCACTTACTAAATAAATTAACAATGATAGAATGTGTAAGCGTGACTCAATGAACACGTAGAAAGTAACACACGCAGAGACAGGTGCTGTCTTTGTATGTCTGCTGCTTTCTACAAAACCCGCCGTGGTTGCTCAGTGGCTATGGTGTTGGGCTGCTGAGCACGAGGTCGCGGGATCGAATCCCGGCCATGGCGGCCGCATTTCGATGGGGGCGAAATGCGAAAACACCCGTGTGCTTAGATTTAGGTGCACGTTAAAGAACCCCAGGTGGTCAAAATTTCCGGAGTCCTCCACTACGGCGTGCCTCATAATCAGAAAGTGATTTTGGCACGTAAAACCCCAAATATTATTATTATTATACTTTCTACAAAGAAGCAGACACACAAAAACAGATTTCTTTCTACAAATCTTTATTGCTATCGCAATGAAACTTTGTTTTTTATTGCGATAGCAATTACATATACACTCCAGGGGCATTTCTGTCGTCGCCCTCACCGTCGGCGTCGCCGTCAGGTTCCGTATGAGTGAAAGCGTGTGAGCTTGAGCCGGCGAACGTGGTTCAATCTCATGTGCGCGAGCGAAGAACAGAGGGGTAAAGCTTTGTTTTATGCGAAGCATATTACTAGAGCTCAGCTCCTCAGGCGCGGCGGTGTCGCCTTCAATACTACGTGATAACGTGACGTCACAACAGAGGAGAAACGGGGCTCCAACTCGCGCCGTCGCTCGCGGCGTCACCTTCAAGGCTGACCACGTGACACCATGACGTCACGCCAGAGGAGAAACGGGGCTGCAACTCGCGCCGTCGCTCGCGGCGTCGCGGCGGTATATAAGCAGCTGCGCTTGCCTCTGCTAGACACTCACGAGGTGAGATGCTTCCTGGAGACAGAGCTGCTCGTTGGAATGAGAAGCGAAGGTTGCGGCGTGCTACAGAGACTGTTTCTAGGTGGCTCTGCTGCGGCGCAGCGACTACGCGCCCCGAATCGGACGCGGTGAGCGTCGAGCAACGCAGCGTTCGGCGCGACAACGAAATGTGCGCCTGAGCAAGCGCCGCACGCCTGAGCCGACGCCGACGACACCGGCTTTCCTGCGACACGAGCTCCTTAACGCTGTCGCGTTAAAATAAAGGCTAGTATGCTTCGCATCCTGGGCTAAACCTTAGCTAAGCCACAGCCATTTTTTATTGCGATAGCAATTATATGGACACTCCAGGCGCATTTCTGCCGTCGCCGTGAAGTTCCGTATGGGCGAAAGCGTGTGAGGGTGAGCCTGCGAATGCGGTTCAATCTCGCGTGCGCGAGCGATGTAGCACGGCCCGGATGTGTACCCTCTCCTGTGGCACGCGAGGCAGGGGGCTCAGTCATAGAGAAATGGCTCAGTCAAGGAAGGAGGGCCGATCTTCTCCGGTGGCTGCTAGGGTGCCTCAATGTCCTCCTCGCCCGCCGCTCCATCCAGAGTGGGGACAGACGCGGCGAGTACTTAGTTGGCCCACCCCCAAATTTCAAGTTGACCCGCCCCCAAATTTTCGTTCGGGCTCACCCCGAATTTCAAGTTGGCCTAGCCCCAATATTCAAGTTGGCCCACCCCAAAATTAGGTTGGCCCACCCCAAAATTTCAGTTGGCCCACCTCTGCTATAGGCTTCCCCATGCATTTTCTATGGAGCCCTATGCGTACCTATGGGTATACATAAATCTTATTGATCATATGGGTGCTCTCACTGATCAATTATTTTTTGCTTTCAGTTGCTCCTTATCACTTATAAAGCTACCAGTCATTTACATATACACTATTATAATGATTAAATGTCTTCGCAAACGAAGCATTCTTGTACAAGTACAATGAATTACAGTTATCGAGTGACATACAGAATTTGCTCGAGTACTCGCCAAGGAATGCCATGGCGTAGTTTTCCTGTTTAGTTATTCTTTGTATCTTTCTTCTTTTCTTTCTTCATTTTAACATAAAATTATTATAACAAAAAATGAAGAGACACTCCGTGTGTAAGCAGCGTCTCTAAAGCAGCCGCTCGTACACAAACGAATGTATAGAGGCCTGGGCACTCGGAAACTATCGCACCAATGAACCACAACAGAGCGATTGTATGTAACATCGGTCATTGTGCAACTGAAAACTCGTCTCCAGTTATGCTGACTCTCCCACGACAGAATTTTGTTAGCATGACAGATACGCCCATGACTTTCCTATGGAAACAGGAGAGCACATGTCCTTACCATCGCGACAAATACAAGAATCTATGTGATGAGTTAACGCAATCGCACTCTTTCTTGCGTTGCATAATGATGGCGTTTTTTATTGCGATAGCAGTTACATGGCGCTCGAGGCGCGCTCGCGCCACCTCTTTCGGGCTGCCTCGGTATGAACGCGTCTGTGCGGCCCCCAGGTGAAGCTGTCTACGGAGACGCGGAGTGCGTTTGGTTGCGCATGCGACGCAGCCAAGTGGACACACTGTCGCGGGACGCGCCAAGCGTCTCAAGGAGGAACGTCGTGTTCGAGTTGCGCTCTGCGTGATCCACCCAAACTATCTGAGAAACCGTCTCATCCACACGGATACGCTGCTCTTTGGAACCGGCAAGCCATCTGCTTTCTTCCAATGCCGTGCTCTTTATCTTACACTTTCTCTTAAAAAAAACATTTGCACTTAAGTTTTTAAGCGGTAGCGGCCTAGCTAGCCCTAACCTACCACCATTGCGTGCCGGCATGGCTGACGCGTTGGCTGACGACACGCTGACGTCAGCTACCTCCTCCACTCCAACCCCCTATTGAGTGTGAGAATATTGAGTGTGAGAATAATTGAGAATAGATAACGCCCGGTAAAGTCCGAAAGCCTCGACTTGCCGCCTGCCCAAGAATTCACCTTCATGCGGTCGGTGTCCACCTGCCAGTGTTACTTCCCGCCACCACACCAGAGCTGCTGGACATTCTTCCAACTTTCGTGCAAGTAAAAGCTACAGGCGTATAGCAGTACCGACGTTTCAGTTGATCTACGCAATGGCAACCACCTCACCGTTACCGAGGGCCATCACATAGAACTCGTCAGCCACCTTCTTAGCGTTGAGAGTAACACGCTAGCTGGCTGCACATATGCCATATCTCGATCCTCGCAGCGCCCAAACTTATACCGCAGGATGTGACGGGATGAAGCCAACGCGGCCATGAAGCAGCGCCTCCAACTCAGACAGCAGTGGAAGAATCTGAATACGACACAACCCCCATCAAAAACCCCCAGTCCTCCATCTGCAACCAAGGCACCCGCCTCGTCACACCCATTGCCGACACATGCCAACTGAGGGAGGGGGGCAGCGCTCGCGTTTGACCCAAGTGTCACCAAACTCTGTCACACAACCCGCACTGGCTGCGCAACCGAAGCCTACGATATACCAAAAGCCTGCTCCGGTCAAACAAAAGTAGCTCCTGCGAAAACCTTGACAACAGGTAACGTTTCCGCCGACTCCCACACCCGCACCCATAATTCTTCTGTCTCTATGCCGCGCTGAACTGCTGGAGCTGTGGCTGACAGAGCTTACCTCGCGCGTTGCGATGCAACAAGCATCTATCGACGTACAAGACCTCGAAACCCTCATTGCAAACCTCACACAGTCCCTTAACAATCTCAACTCCATCATAAACCAACAATATAATAGCGCCCTAAGAACTATGGAAGAAAAGAACCACCCCGTAAAGCGCACGCACCCTCTACCCACCTCGTCATTTGGCCTGGCCCTCAAAATTACGCCCGCCACCCGTCTCGCTCTACCTAACCCTTAGAATAACCAGCATCATCGCGATCAAAGTAATTCAATGAAACTGCCGTAGCCTCTCCACAAACCGCAACTCTTTCCAGCAACGACTCCACACGTAAACCACACTAGCTCACTTTATCCTACTACAAGAGACACGGTACGCACAAACATCCTAGGCTATTGAGCTCTGCACGCCGATCCTGGCGCGCCGCTGTCTTCTATTCGTAAGCGCCGTGAAATCGCTTATGACCAGAAGGACGGTCCATCCGTGTAACTTTCCGTGAAGCCAGAAAGACGAAAGGGCGAAGTTGCGGCCAATCTATGTAATAACCAGCATTTCCATGCTGGTCGAATCACCTTGCTTGCAGCTATGCTGTAGAGACTAACACCAGGGTTCCCTCCAGTAGTTTCTTGTTAGACATTTAAGTTTTCGAACACGTCTGTATTACAGTGAAACCGTTGTGGTCGTATTTATTTTCTCCCCTTCATTCTGATCTTTTCCTATGTCTTGTAATCTCTAACATACGTTTCCATATTCTTTGTATCGTTAAGGCAGGCAGGCGTTGCGCCACAATTTGCGAATGTTGTCTCAGTCGTGCTTAGCTCAAATTCTTTTTGTGCGTTTGTGTTCTTGAAATTCAACAATGATATACTTGAAATATCTAGATTTTCGAGGCATTAACAGCGCTTTGTATTAAAAGTTTTCGGCTACTGTGAAATTAGAGAACGGCAGGAAACGCTTGATTAACTTGTAAGGTGAGGACGCAGTTTGATTGATACGGTATGTTGTAGCTGTACGGCGCACAAGATACAGAACAGGAGGCTAACGTAGACAAGTGCGCACACAACTAGCAGTTGTCATGCGAATCTTAAGTTTCTTTTATTTTTTTGGGGGGGGGGCGGAAGGGGGGAGGAGCTGCATAGGTTGCTCACCTGAGTAGATTTTATAGTTATGCGACAATTCGTCAGAAAAAGGTAAAAATAAACATAGCGTAAAACGAAATACTAAATCAAAGCCCAAATAAATATGTGCTTAATGTTTCGATGCCTCTACAGGTCAGTTTTTCACACGGGGGATCGAGATGAGACAATGTGATCATTTGTCAATCACATATATACACCGCGAACTCGTGGCCCAAGCAATGAATGCATAACAGTAACATTAATGCTGGCAAAACTATATGCAATAATTGCCACAAAAGGAAATGCTACGAAAAGGACAAAGAAGTAAATGTTAATTGACAGAGATGCGACAGCGTTATTGTACTGGTCCACACTGTGTTTTATTTTAATTTTTCTCATCACAGCCTGTACACAATAACTCGTGGATGTATTATCACTAATGTTATATACACGTTACTAGGATATAGTTTGATTATCTCTTTGATGTACTTAATTCGCTTATGCTAGTTTTGTCGGGGTATGCAATGGTAATGTGCATTTCTTTCTCATCACTCTGTGTAAACAGCACTGTTTTCTTAACACCAGTTAATTCTAATACCATTGAATCATCTGACGCTAACTTTAGTGCTATCATGCAGGGCCTCAAGCCCTTTCAATCTATTTTCAACAACTTTTCTCCTGAAGAGCCCCCATCAAGCTGTTGGAAATAAAGTTCTGAATCTGAATTTGCAAATATGAAGCGTTTGCTGAAAGTTTCGAGTCTATTATTGTGCGCGGGAAGAAGGCAAATTTAAACGGGTCTGGTCTCGTGAATATTCATGCGTTATGCGTCAAAAGCAACACCGAGAGACAAGTCGCAGCCGAATAGCCGTCATTTGGAGCGAAACTCCATCTCTGGAAACGCGAACCCGCCAGGTAATTCGCGCACGTAACAGCGAAAACTACTAAGCGGCCCCGGGGTACCTGTCGCGCCAGCTCTGTCCTCGTTCGCTTTCGCGCGCTATCTATCACGCACGTGCCCGAAACTTTGACATTTAAGCCCCGGTTATACGGCTCGCGGAACGTCGTGCGCCTTTCTCAGCGATGTCCACATTATGACAGCGCGCGCACAGCAGAAGAAACGGGACAGATGATGCCCTTTTTCGGAGGACGAGGAAACGGTAAAGAAAAAGCCACGTTTCTGCTATTCCTTATCGATCGCAACACTAATGCAGTGTGAATGTTCCCCGGCAGAGCATGAGATATGTGGGCACTAGTTATTTCCGCGTTCCGTTCCCCGCAACACAATTCTTCGCATGCTCGCGCCGCGGCCATATTAAAGTCGGGAACTACGGTTATGAAAGCTTCGTGAAAACCATGGTTTGCCGAAGCACGACATGCCACTCTGATACGTGATCAACGTCGTCTGTGTCCCAGCAAAGTTATACGATTGTAGGACCGGTTATGCACCGACGGTTACTGATGGGACATGACATGACCAATGAAAAAAAGCTTTCAAAACATGAAGCGCCAACAGAGACAGCACACTACGAATAACAATGGCAGGACAAGGCGCTATGAACCAACTAGCCGCACAACGTGTTCTACTGCAATAAAGAAGAAAGATGCAAAAGCAAGAAGGAATAGTCAGACACGGACTGGCGGTTTCATCTAGCTTTAATAGTGCCAACAATGCGTCGAAGTTCTCGCTCATGTCTGCCTATAACTTTGTGCGCGCACTTGGGCTCGCATCTCTCTAACACGTGGCATAAGCGCGCATTTTCTTTTTTTTTCTGTGTGTGTTCCTTGGAGCAGTTGTATGCTTACTCGCGCATAGATCGTCGAGCGGAACGCAGCTCATTTCCGTGCTTCCCGGGATATTGGGCCTTCATATATGGCCGCCTCTGTGCCCAAACAGCATGCATGTCTCCATTCCTTCTGCCCTTCAACATCGAGCAACGATGTATACAGTCGATATGTGGACACACGAAAGAAGCTGCCCCTTTGAGGTGAGGAGCTTCACCACAAGGAAGCAGCGTAGTTACGCGAAGGCTGAAACGTGCATACGATACATCAGGTCGAAGAGACCGACAAAGCTATGTGAAGCACTGGCGAATTCATATACGCATGTAGGCAGCTTCATTTGCGGGGGCATTCCCATACAAAAAATACAGGCTGCAACCAAATACAAAGAAGTTACCCAAAAATAACCAGGATTGATTTTTTTTTCTAAGCGAAACTTTATTTGCCTCTTTTTTTCTACTTTTCCACTGCTGCTGCTGTTGTCTTGCACGCCACGTCGAGGGGGGGGGGGGGGGGGGTCAGAGCGTGTGTATACATGGCAGGAGCGTGGCAGAGAGGGAAGGCGAGGCAAGTAACTCGTTTGGAGATTTCCATTGTGCGACCATGAGGCCCTCTGGAGTTCCCTGGGCATCGCCACAATAGCCTCTTGACAGCTGCAATTATTCGTGACCCGCCACAAAAGCCTGCGGGAACTGCAGCGTTTACCTTATGCTGAATTCCAATGGCGGAGTCGCAGCAGCCGACGGACTCCGCGAGCGAGCACTCGGCTCTGGCGTAGAGCAACGCCTCCAAATCCGCGAGTGGAACTAGGGTGGCTAGCGCCGCCGGAGCAAGGCGGAAGCGGAACTTCTATCGCCGAGTTACCCAGGATGCCTTGCGTATTGTCATTTCCTTCCGCTCTTTGCTGCCAGCACCACCGCACGGCTCACTTGTCTCTTCAGCGCCGTTAACCTGTCGTTTTTCTTTCTTTTTTTTTAATTGCGGAATGGGTATCTCGCCAAGCGTGCAGCAGCTTTTGCTTCCTCGCGAGTCGTGACAGGTGGCGCCTCCCATCAGACAAATGTGGAAAGGAAATACGTCACGCAGAGTTCCGGTCCACTCCGCCGATTTTGGCGGAGCAGCTTTTTCTGCTCCACGAAGTGACTCCCGCTCTGAATCCACTCCGACTCTCTCATTGGAGCACCTTACTGCCGTCCTCACTCTGTCATTGGAACAAACTAACTCCGAAACGAGCAGAAAAACGTGCTCCGACTCCGCCATTGGAATTCAACATTAGTAGTAACATGCGACAGTCCAGAGGGGAGGTAGATATAATGGTAGAGAGCAGGTTGAGGGAGAGAAGACATAGAGTCGGTAGAATCAACGAAGTCACGAAACGAGTGAATTTGCCGCTCGCAGCTCGCATGCATGGAGGAGTGAAGGAGAAGGAAATGGCGAAGTAAGAAGGCAAGAAAACGCTACTATGAATATGACAGCCAGTGTGGACAAACTATGTAAATCTAAGTTCAAGGTACGGTACAAGGAACAGTACGTTCCTGCTATTTTAGAAAAAATAAGAAGCGTGCAAATTTGTCAAGCGGACAACTGAGGTAAGGCGTGCAGAGGCTAAGCCGCGTTAAAGCACCGTAGTGCTTTAACGCGGCTACGCCGCAACGCCGTAGTAGCTTTGCTGCTACGGCGTTGCTCGACGTCGGAGGTTTAATCCAGACCGCGGCAGTCGCATTTCAACTGGAGCGAAATACAGAAGCGCTCGTGTACTTACACTTGGGTGCGCGTTAAAGAACCCGGAGAATTCCGAGTCCTCCATTACCACATGTCCCATAATGCGGTTGTGCTTTTAACACGCGCCACCCCATTTTTCAACTAAAGCTTAAAAGGTCTGCCACGATGCGATGTGCCGTATGAAGCAACGTAGCGAGCTATAGTAGAAGCAGACAAAGTATATAGCATCAAACGGGAAAATACGCAGAAGCAACAGCAGAAGAAAATAATCGTAGACAGCACGGCCGTTATCTCGAAAAGAAGAGAAGAAGACAGCGTGCTCATCCAGAGGAGAATACGGAAAGAAGGAAGAGGGAGAAAGCTGAAGTGGGCCTGGAAGGAACGAATTGGGCTTTATCGACAGGACCATCTGTGTGGCCATTTGTAACTATCTCTGTGACACAAAAAGGCTATTGCGTTAGTTGTCGAAACCAATAATTGGATAGCTCATTAAGGAGCCGATTGTGTGTTCGGCGGTTAAAGGCGGTTGGTGTTGTTGATTCCAAAAATGCCAAAAACTCACAAAATTTACCGCTTATATATAGATACAGTTATTTTTATTTGTCTATCTGCCAGGTAAATATACTTCCTAATTATTCAAGCTTGAAGTTATCGTGAATAATTAAAGTTTGAAACATTAAGCGTCACCCTGATTTACCATTTCGTTTAGCTTTTTCTCTCGCCCCTTGCCATTTAACCTTTAACCACCGGCTTGGGTAAGCGCTTCCAGAGGAGAATCAAGCAAGCAAGCGAGCGAAGAGAGGCGTGCCTGAACACCGCTAGAACGGAAGGAGCAAGGGGTTCGATCAAGCAACTGGCTGAAAAGCAGTGAACCGATGGTAACGGCACCGAAAACCTGAGCACGAGGAGGAGACTAGTGGCACCGCACCAGTCTAGTGTGAGGCCTCCTGCACGCCGAACTCCCATCTACTGTTGCGCCTCATCGCCCGTGCTGCTCCACCGCATACAGCGTACAGTGACCAGTGGTGTGGCCCCTGGAAACCTAAGAGGGACAAGTGCTGTGCGTAGGACGCCGAAGCCCGGTGCTTGTGTGTTATGTCGCACTCGTTGTAATCCTATGTGATGTGGCGCTTATTAAACCTCTTCCCGCTCCCACCAACTCGATCCTCCACCCCCCGCGACCGTGCCCAGTAGTCTCCGGCAAAGGCTCGCCGCGATGACAACCTCGCCCTCACCGACGGCAACGCTCAACAAGCCCGTTCTATGCTACGGAGACGATCCCTTAATAGAGGTGCCGGCGGTCCATCGAGCAGCGTGAAAGGACAACGCCGAAGCAGATACGCAAGTGCCACATGGTAATCGGTTTATTAGGACATATAGCAGGAAAATATAGCAGGACATATAGCAGGGCGGCAGAAAGTTCGGTGGGCGGATGAGATGAAGAAGTTTGCAGGGACGGCATGGCCACAATTAGTACATGACCGGGGTTGTTGGAGAAATATGGGAGAGGCCTTTGCCCTGCAGTGGGCGTAACCAGGCTGATGATGATGATGATGATGATGATGATGATGATGATGATGATGATGATGATAGCAGGAAATACGAAGTGGTTCGTTAAGGGACTCGTGAGAGATAACAGCGGGAAAGTGTAGGGACGAGACCCACAGCAACTCAGTGTATAACTAGACCATTTATTCTTATCTACGCGGATTTGATGTGGACTCACGTTTTGTGTGTTAATATTATCAAGTGTCCTTGCCTATGTTCACGTCTCGTGTGCCGATACCCGCGACAGGCAATAACAATGCTGACCTTCGCGGGGGTTAAGAACAATGGCGCACTGCAACGCCTCAAGCAAACACGTCTCACTGTGTGTTCTGTGTACTACGCAGAACAACAGCAGTGGTGCTGCACGCAAGGTAACGTTTAACATCAACTCACCACCCTCGTATTGGACAAACGCTGAAGAAACGAAACGTTTGCCAACAGGATCACCGATAATTATCGGCACTCAAAGCAAAAGCGCAGCTTTTTCGATGCCCACAGTGCGTGCAATCCACGAAATGTTTTTTTTTCATGCAAATATTTCTTTGAATGTTCCATAGCATTCATCATCATGATCAGCCTGGTTACGCCCACTGCAGGGCAAAGACCTCTCCCATATTTCTCCAACAACCCCGGTCATGTACTAATTGTGGTCATGCCGTCCCTGCAAACTTCTTAATCTCATCCGCCCACCTAACTTTCTGCCGCCCCCTGCTGCGCTTCCCTTCCATAGCATTATTCACCTTTGTTGTACTCTCCAACGCAGTGAACTTGTGCCACTGCTTTATTTTAGAGCTGCAATGCACTGCCTATAGTGCTTGACCTCGCGCCGGACAAGTGCTTCTTTTCCGGCTGCATGTCTGACTTTGTTCTCACGCTAGACGAGCTAGAAAATTAGAAGACTTTCGCAAGACGTCGAGCCGAGGCAAGTCGTCAAAGCTGTTTACGCTGACGACGGCGCCCACATAGCACCCGCAACTGCGGCCACGCTCGCCCCGACCGCAAACAATTCTGCGACCCACCGCCAGGCGCCAGATGTGGGAATGTCCGGCCCACAAAGCGGTGCGGAGAGAGCGTCTCCGCCTGGAATACATACCAGACATACCGAGCCGCGAGCAGTTGATTTGACTAGTAGGCGACCCCGAGGGCCCTTCATATAGTGTGGTCTTGTAAGGAAACAAATGAATTACCCTTCCTGCTCGATAAGTATATCAGGCTTAGGCCTAGGAATCTCGCCTGGCTTCTGCTTCTGCCAGTGAGTCGGGGCTATTACAACAGTTGTAGACCTTGCTCCTCACACCGCGCCTTCTACTCTCGACTCACTTTTGAAGCGACTAGCTTACTTTTAGCTCTTTAGGTCGTGTTCCTGATAGGCCGGCGGTACGACGGTGGTCGGACTTTGGGAGAGGGCAGGCGAGAAATCGCGCTGAGGCCAAGGGCGCGTGCTCTCCGGCATTTCTAAAAAGGACGGAGGAGGGAATAGTGGAGGGTGGTAGGGTTACCGTGCGTGAGCTCTCGCGTCACAAGAAAGGTTATATACTTAAACTTCTGGAGTGGAAGTCCGAGTCGCCCCCTTCGGAAGCGAGTGAAGCCGCCGGCGGCCGTATTGCTGGAGGAAAAAAAGCGCGGCTCAAGCATAGGCGGCCGCGGCATACGCGCGGCACTCCCTGCGTTTGCGGTTCCGCGATGCAAAATAAAAATGAGACCCGTTTCAGAAATATATCAGTGCGCGGTTGTGTGTTGCTGTTGTCAAAAGAAATACCCCTGCATCGATTTGTTGTCGCAGGCTTTGGCAAAAGCTATCGGCTGGGCTCTTCGCCAATCGCACTTCCTCGCTTGGTTAAATTATGAACGCTCTCTTCATACAAACTATATGCTTGTGTGATGTGAGAGCTTAATGAACATTTACCACTGTTTACCGACTAATTGACGTGAAAAATGATCAGACACCCTGCACAAAGACTGAACAAACTTCCCGTCCGTCAATGTTTGACTAAATTGTGCCACCGCACCATTTCACTTTTCGTGCGCACTGTCACATGGCTGTCGACATGTTGAGAAACTGTACTGAATATTTTATATCTGCGGCAGGTAGTTCCAAAAAAACATTCACGCAACTGGAGGCCTTTCTTTAGCTGCGATATTATATTAGGTAATTACTCTTTATTCCAGTACACAACATACGAGTGGTTTACATAAGGCATGCCGCAAGCTATATGTGGTCAGCATCATGAACAACTCGATATTCGTATGCTAAAGCTAGAGCTTGCGCCATGAAACTCACTGCGAATGTTCTCCTATATTTCGTATGTGTTCAAAAATTTATGCCACTCCTCCATCCCGCCCAGAACTTGTTATTCTAACGCACGCGACAACCGAAACATCTCACTCAGAAATGCTACACAACTGAAAGCATTTCCATTTGACACTTGAACTTTTACAATGCAAAATATTCACGTACAAGCTCATTTCGTAGCTCGCGTTCTGTGTTCATATTTTTTTTTATTATTCTACAATCTTGGATGCAGTATTCATGCTTTTTATTCACAATTCGTTCGTTTAGATTTCTCAGTGATGTGGCGCACCTAAAGCCTTAGTAGCACTCTGTCTTGTGCTCTGTCTCTGTCAGTCACTCTGTCAGACTCTGTCTGTCAGCAGTAGTCTTGCAATAGGGCTCACGCTCTTGTGCTCAGGCCCAGCTTTCACAACGTAATTTTAACGTTCAATAATTTGCGACTACATGCAAATAATTGAACAAGAAACCTACGAAACATAAAGACACGTACGCAAGAGAAGTGTCAGAACGAGCTCTGAACTTACAGCTGTTCATTGGTAAGTCTAGTGCGTTTCCTGTCCACGTTTTCTCCTGTATATGCGCCTGTCTCACTGGTTTCTCTATCAAAATACAGGCGCTGCGCCGGATCGTACGCGGTACAAACCAAACAGAGTAGGTTGCCGTACACGCAATCTGTGCTCTGTACATGTGCGGTGCACATGTATTCGAGCGCAAGCTGAGTTCACTGCAAGCCAGCAGTGAAGTCCCATCCTCTCCTTCTTGCATGTAGCCCACGCATGCGCTACATAAAAACCGCACGCACTTACGTGCGAATGAGTACGTGTAGGACGCAAACTTATTACTGACATATCCGTACTTTCGAGCACCTTCCCAACCGTTGCCAACTGACGCAAACGTACGCACGACGTACGACGGTCCTGAGCAGACGACGAGAGCTTATGTTACAAGCGGAACGTTACACCCGGTGTTATCTTTACGCGACTTGTGCAGCTATGACCCAGTGAGGTGTTGTAATGTCCTCGGAAGGCATGCCACAATCAGTTAAACGCTGTTGCAACAGCGCGCTACCTATAAGCACGACGAACATACTATTCGCCGTGCAACGCCGCTACGCCAGTTCAGGCCTCTTGCCTCTAACAAGATGGCGGCGACTGGCTTCACTTTTGGAGAACTGTCGCTCTTTCGGTCGTTTGTTCGTTCGGGCTATTCGCTTACATTGATGGTCATCATCGATAGTTTCTGAATAATCTTTTCCATTCCACATTCGTCGTATTAGGCTCAAAGAGCCATCCCATAAATAAAACATTTATTCAGTCAATTACATTGTGCAAAATTGTACAGCAACTCTTGCAACTTGATGACAATGAGTGCTTCCGTCACATTCTTCCCTTATCTGCACCGAATATTGAAACGCTTTTATTTCAGTTTTGGATGTACGAAGTCTCGAGGTGCAAGATATGGCGAGGTACAGAGGGTGAGGTAACTTTTTTTTTCCCCTGAAGTGCTCCACACAGAGCTGTATGCGTAAAGTTATAATGCACAAGCCACTCGCCCGATTTGCGCAGATCGCTGTGTTTACGCCGAAGCGCCTCACACAGCCCTTGGGACAGTTCGAAGTAAAAAAATTTGGTTGACTTCCTGACCTCGTGGTACTAATTTGAAACGAACAAGATCTTCGACAAAAAAAAACAATATCCCCGAGAGAAGAGAGCTTTATACGCACAAATTATTTCTTGGCGTCCGACATCGCAAAACTTGTGCGAAGGCCGACAGAGGCTCAAAAGGAAGCAATGCCGTGAGCAGACGAAAACCTTGCACAACGATGTTCTTTGTTCGATTGATAGTAATGATAATAAAGTAAACGCGCACCGATTAAGGGGAACGCACCAGCGTTAGTTAACCTTCCGCCTAAGTACCTTTTTTTTTACAAAAGCATTTTTTTTCTTTCCTTTTTGTCCCCCCCCCCCCCTCTAGCGAATGTCTTACCAAAGTTTGTTAAAGTGGAACTACAAACCTGCTGGTATGCAGGCTTGTTTCACGTAGTAGCAGCACTACCCCTTTCTATCCCAACTGAGTCGTAGGACCACAATTATTCCGACCAATGAGATACGCGATAACAGGCCCCCAACTCTACCCTCGAAAAAAAAAGAGAAGAAAAAAAAGTACTCGGAACACCCTATCCCGCAACCCGATGTTCTTCTCCTTAATAGCGAATTCGGCAAATCGCAACAGTGCGTACTGGTGCGCCCCGGGGCGACGACAATTGGATGAAACGGCGCATCAGGCACCCCTATGCGCACCGGTGCGATTTACCGCATTTGCCAAAAGTTTCCGTTTTCTGTGGAATAGCGCATGTTGCCTTGAACGAGGCAGTTGCAGTATTCACGGATACGCGGCTTCCAGTTCCTCCTCATGCCCTGCCATCACTTCCTACCCCCCACCCCCCACCCCAAACACACACAAATATAGGTTGGAAAAGAACGATTTACTTTTCCTCTTTGAAGAAAATGAGGGACAGCTGCATACTAACGTCCTTAATGCTAAGCAGCTGCTGCCAAAGTCTTTTGCTACTGCAGTCCCTCCAACTTAGGATCTTTTTTTTTTAATCTTCTTATCTATCCTTGGTTGGTCTCGCTACCTTGCCTCTTCGTCTCTTTCTCTCTCTCGAACGTTTCTCTCTCTCTCGTCTGGCTGTTCCTGTAGGAGAGTCAGTCGACAAACTGTTCTCGAAATGCACCATGATATGGCCTGGTGCGTTGACCATGCAAATAATGTTCCTGCTCTTACTAAAGAGGCGGTGAAGTTCCAGGAATCAATTTACCTGCGCGGCCGTCCGTAACATCGCTGTGAACAGTCCAGTGAACACGCTGTTCAATTTTCTGTTGCTCATCTTTTAATCTCCACAGTCATTCGTTTTGCTGCTCCTCGCCTCTCCAATGTTCCCGTTAACGGACGATCGTCATGCACTCTTCATTTTCAGAGAAAATTGTTGATTTGCCCAAGTTTGTATCACGACAATCTGTTAGCAGCACAAAGATTTCACACCTTTTAAGTCTTTCTCGTTCTTTCTTTATCTTTTTTTTCTTTTTGATCCTTTCTCTCTCTGCTCTTTTTTTTTTTGCTCGAAGCCACGTGTTCCGGTATGCAAGCGATTGCGAAGGCAAGGTCTTGAGCAGCTTCCGAGTTTTGTTTTGTCTTCTTTCTTTAGCGAAAATCAGCGCATTTTTTTAAGGCTGCCTAGTTTTGATACGCAACTCCAGCATCCGTTGCCATAAAACCTTCTTCCAGGCTTATTTATTTTTAGTGCAACACTAAACGTAAGCCGCAAATAGGAAACATGGACCGAAAAAGGAATAAACATACACATACGACAAAGTAAATGTGTGGGAAGTACCTACAAAGATTCCAAAGATTCATTTGTTCTCCACAAGAAAAGTAGAAAGTAGAAAAGTTACCTATCAAGAAATGGGTCAGGCAAGCAGAGGCAATCTCTCTAAGGAAGCAATCATACTGAGAAGGCACGAGAATGAGAATAAATGATGAATATCTCAGCAACCTTCAGTTTGCAGATGACGTTGTCTTGTTCTGTAACACTCGGGACGAATTACAACAAATGATTAAGGATCTTAACCGAGAAAGTGTTAGAGTGGAGTTGAAGAATAATATGCAGAAAACAAATGTAATGCTAAATAGCCTGGCAAGGGAACAAGTCCAGGATCGCCATTGAACCTCTAGAGATTGTACAGGATTACGTTTATGTAGGCCAATTACTCACAGGGGACCGTGATCATGAGAAGGAAACTTAGAGAAGAACAAAGATGGGTTAGAGTGCATACGGCAGACATTACCAAATCCTGATTGGGAGGCTTAATTACCACCATCGTTGAAAAGAGAAGTGCACAATCATTGCATTCTAGCGGTGCGAACATATGAGGCGGAAACTTGGAGGTTAACAAAGAAGCTCGAGAACAACTGAAGGACTGTGCAGAGGTCGGTGGAAAGAGAAATATTTGGCGTAACATTCAGAGACAGGAAGAGAGGGGTGTAGACCAAAGAGCAAACGGGGATAGCCGATATTGACATTCGGAAAAATGTGGAGCGGCGCAGGCCATGTAATGCATAAGGTAGATAACCCGTGTGCCATTATAGTTACAGAATGGGCGCCAAGAGAATCGCAGTCGAAGACGGCAGAAAACTAGGGGGGTGATAAAATTTGGAAATTCGCAGGCGCAAGCTGGAATCAGTTGGCGCAGAAAATAGATAATTGGAGATCAACCTGGCACTGAACATAAAGATAGGCTCATGATAATGATGATGATGATGACGACGACGACGACGACAAAGCCCAGCGGAAGCTTTGAACTTGTATTTTATTGCGATAGCGCAAATATATGGACACTCCAGGCGCATTTCTGCCGTCGCCGTCGCCGTCGCCGTGAGGTTCCGTATGAGCGAAAGTGTGTGAGGGTGAACCGGCGAACGCGGTTCAATACCGCGTGCGCGAGCGAGGAACGCGGCCCGGATGCGTGCCCTCTCCTGTGGCGCGCAAGGCAGGGAGGTCGGGTGAGGTGGGGGAGGAGGGGGGCGTTCTTCTCCGGCGGCTGCTAGGGTGCCTCAATATATCTTCCTCGCCCGCCTCTCCGTGCAGAGTGGAGACAACCGCGGCGACTACTACGGCGTTGGCCACGTGAATCGCGGACGCCGCAGTAGACGCCCTTGGCGGACGCCGTAGGGACTATGGTCACATGTCGTCACCTTGTCATATCTTTTTATATCTCCCCCCCCCCCGCGCCATGTCTCCTTGTGTATAAGCGCGTTCTTTAACAGTATTAAACAGTTGGTAGGTTGCGCTACGTCCGCCCACGTCCTGTCCTTCACTTATTATTGTCAGTGTAAAACTAAGCGCAATATAACCATGGCCGTAGGGACGCGTTTCCCGCGCTCGTGTGTGTTGAAAGCGATCTGCGACGTGGCCAAAGTACGCGCCTGTGCGGGCCTCATTTTCATAACGACCTGCGATGTTTGCAGAGTGCGCGTAGTGCCGGTAGCTTCGTATGCGCTGTGTTCTTGGCGTTTCGTTCACGTTGAAGCGACAGATGCACGGAGTTCAATTGACTCGTGGCTGCAGCCACGATTTATAAGTCCAGATTTTTCACAGCGAGTTTCCGCGCTCATCGAGCGAAATGTATTCATGCTTACCTCTGCGCGCGTTACACCGTGCTGGTAAATTTAGTTAAAACACGTTATTGGGCTAGTTGGTTTGAATCCATGGTAGAATGCGTAAGCGTGACTGAACAAAGATGTAGAAAGAAGCAGACACACAAAGACAGCGCTGTCTCTGTGTGTTTGTTTCTTCCTACCTCCTCGTTTAGTGACGCTTAGACATACAATCATGTTAATTTAGTTAGTAAGTGAACGTTTACAAGTTTATAGGGCCGGTAAAGCTACTATCCCTACTTCGTACAGCTAGCTACTAGTTTGCTATCACAATCGGTGCTTCGCGTATCGGGTGAAACTGCGATTTTTTTCCACCAGCCTACTCATTTTATTCAATTTCCACTGCATATTATTTCAGTATATCAATTTATTTTTTTGTTTTTCTATCTTCCTAATCTGAATATGATGGCGCCACTTTCTCTGCCGGCAGACGTATGACGACAGTTTGTCATCAGCCTAGAATTACCAGAGTCACACGCACAAATTTTTTTTAGAAAGACGAATGTTGTAGTTGCATTATTTTTCTGACCTCTAGTAGTCGACAGCAAGGGCTCAACTATTATGTGTGGAGAGGGGGGGAATGACGTTTTTTGAAAAACGTTTCTTGTATGCTTTTATTTCTGGCTTTTCTAATCGCGCAAAGTGTGTCTGTCTGTCTGTCTTTCCGTCCATCCGTCCGTCCGTCCGTCCGTCCGTCCGTCCGTCTATTCCATGCTAGAATAATGCGAATGTAGACTGTGACAACGAAAACACAGTTCACCATGACCCCGGCCGTTGGCTCCTGCAAACCCTTAGACCGCGATTTCGTAACGATACCTTCTGCTGGATTTTATGCCATTCTTATCAGCCACCGTTCACAGAGCGCTGACCCCGTTATAACGCGTTCGCTTTTACTGCTGATGTAGCGAAAAAGCTGCGAAAATAAATATAGTTGGAAATGGCATCACTGCAATATCTTGGCCTCGTTTGATGTTGGAAGAAAAAAGTGCTGGCTCTTCCGTAATCGAGAGCAAATGTAAGCATGAAATGACTACTGGCAAAGCATATTGGTTGGAGAAGACGCACCGGTTTCTAGGAGTAATAATAGATCGAGATCTCTCCTGGAGTCCTCACGTCTCTTACCTTAAGAGGAAACTAGTGATGATAACAGACGTGCTCAGATTTCTTGCAGGAAAGTCATTGGGCGCGTCTGTGAGTGCAATGCTCCAACTCTATAACGCACTGTTCTTGGGTCTCCTGCGCTACAGCTTACCTGTACTAGGTGGGACCAGTAAGACCAACTTCCGAGCCCTCCAGTCTGTACAAGCTCAAGCTCTGAGAATTTTGCTTGGCCTTCCGAGGTGTGCATCAACGGCAGTAACAATAGCCATCGCGCATGACCAGCCTATCAATACGTATATTCACGTCGACTCCTTACGGGTGCACATCAGGCACATTGCGCGACTTCCATCGCATCATCTCGCCTCCCTTCCTGCCGCTCGACCTCGTTCAGCGTTTAGCAGAATTATTGCCGCCAACCACGGATGTTTACCGTCAAACTTCACACCTGCAGCACGGCCATCTCTACCGCTGTGGTGCCTGCATCCACTCCAGGCCCTTCTTGTTATTCCCGGCATCAAAAATAAAACGGAGATGTCATCTATCGCCCTCAAACAAACCGTCCTTTCATTCTTGCATGAAAAACACAACGACCGCACTCACGTTTACACGGACGGTTCGGTCTCCTGTAACAGTTCAGCTGGAGCAGTGGTACTTCCCGCTCAATCTGTCACTATCAAATTCAAGACGTCTCACGTTACATCATCGACGGCTGCAGAACTCGCAGCTATTCGTGCTGCTCTGGAGTTTATAGGTCCCAATTCACCACATTCCTGGTCCATCTTTTGTGATTCAAAGGCAGGTCTCCAGTGTCTGCTGTCCCCTTTCAACCACGGACCAATTAGTCGCAGACATCCGACTACTCCACCATTACGCAATCGACAAGGGACACAACATCATCTACCAGTGGATACCGGGTCACTGCGGAATTACGGGAAATGACAGTGCGGATGACGCTGCCCGGTCGGCCCATGATGGTGCCCAGATTGTGCCCATACCACTGTCATGAACAGATGCAGCCACAAGTCTTCGCTCTCTCGCATGCGAGCTTACGCTAACTCTGTGGAACACCAGCGAATTCACGAACACATGCCTTCACAGATTGGATCGAAGTTTGCAACTCCGTCTTCCACCAGGGTTGCCCCGAGCGGAAGCAACACTTCTGTGCCACCTATGGCTCGGCGTGGCATTCACGAACTCCTATTCCTTCCGCATTGGAATGGCCGACAGCCCTGCTTGCGACACCTGCGGCTGCGAAGAGACGATCGCGCACCTCCTCTGTGACTGTCCACGTTACAATGTGCAAAGAAAAGTGCTCGTGACCGTGCTCGAAAAACTGGACAATCGCCCCTTCACAGAAGAGAAAGCTCTAGGACACTGGTCCAGACGGGTTTCGGCACTCAAGGCCTTAAGGGCTTTGCTCAAGTTCTTAAGGACATGTGAACTGTGCGAACGCCTTTGACTATTGTTGCGCGTGACATCGCGTTACTGTGTGCGTTTTTTTTTCGTTTTTTTTTCTTCTCTCTTCCTTCTCCTTTTATTCCCTTTACCCCTTTCCCCAGCACAGGGTGGCCAGCCGGTATTTACACTGGCTAACCTCCCTGTCTTTCCTTCCCTTTTGTCTCTCTCTCTCTGGAGATGGTACTAGCCACAGTCCTAAAATAGGTGTAGTGCATGTTCGCAACGAGACATCCCACCACACCACACCACGTCATACTGTGTGCACTGGTACATATGGATGCAGTAGCTTCCTGTCACAGACAGAACCTCATTGCAAGTCTCGTCTCGATCAAACAGCCAACCATGGTGCGCCTAACGCTACCGGTTTGGACGCTGCCGACGCGCCGGACGCGCCATGGACCTCACGGACCGCTGGCGTTGAAAAGAGCGCAGGCAACTCTGTCTCAGCACCAAAAGACGACAGTCAAGTGTAAAGTGCCCTGTATCTGCCCTTTGAACGTCGCTATTGGAAATGACAAATAAGACTTCAGCTTACTAGAAATTACAGCTTGAGCGATATTGCGAACAAAGATTTGAAAGAACTCGGAAACCACATTTTTGTCACTCGTTTGGGAAGCAACTAGCGTATGTAATGCGGTCTTGACTGGTTGCCCGGATGATCTCGCTTTGTTCTCATGCTTGGTCGGATGTTTTCGTTTGAGTGCCCGGATAACGGCTCTGGCTTTTGGCTCAAGGTCACTTGAAAGTCGCCGACAACGGGAGCTAAAAGCATTTCATGCTTAAAAAACATAATGTTCGAGGCATACCGGCTCATAACCGGTCCAGATGTTATCGGTGTGAGACAACTGGGCGCTTCATCAGCAGGCACTACCCTATCAGCAGCTACCCCATGAAACAGGACATTGTCTCTCAGTGGGAGAGAAAGAAAGATAAATAAAAGGTTAACCAGGACTGAGCCCGGTTATATAGCAACCCTGCACCCGGAGAACGGGCGAAGGGGAGGAAAAGAACCTGCCAAGTTTCATAAGGGGAAGGGCCAGTAATTCCGAAAATACGAATAGAAGGGAAGAAATCAATGGACTGAAAAGATGAAATGAAACTCAGCGGAGTGCCCACTAAAACAAAACAAAAGTATTGGCATAGACCATATTATGGAATCCTAAATGTCATCGATAACTTTTTTACGCGTCTCCGTTGTCTACCTACGTCCAATCTCGTCCGGCGTATATCTCGCGTGTCTGGGCCCTTCACTGAATGGAAAATAAACCTCCCGCGTAAACCGGCGATTTTTTTCTCCACTCTTCGACTTTCCTCCTCTTTACCATTGTTGCCCGCTCCAGTTTTTGCCCTTTCCAGTTTACCGCACGAGAGTGCCGTCCATCCAACCACCCAGAGTGCCCGAAGAGGGGTAAAGAAAGCGAGGGCTTTAAAATTCGCCTTACGCAATACATCATTCGAAAACCTCTTTGTGTAATAAGTTCGCCGGGGCAACGAAACGTCTCGCCATGCCAATTTTCAGTCTAGTTTCAGCAAGCCGAATGTATACTTACCCGCATATGCTGGATGCTTGCACTCACATTCTGCAACTTTGAACATATCTCCCACGCATTTTCCAATTGTCGTCGCACCACCTGTCACCGCATGTCACCACCTGTCCTCAATCTGTCATTGCACCATGAACAGCTGTGCTCAACACCCGCCCGAAATGTGTTTCGTCGTTAGGAAAAAAAAAGCCAGTCACTCACTGACAATCCCTTGTAAACAGGGGAACCATACGGATCTCTACACGTCATTTTGTTTTGACTGTCGTTAGTGACTTGCCAACAATTTTACCTGTCCAGACGGAATACCGTCGAACTCGATGACCAAGTGCGCTTCGTGGAGTTATTGCTTTATCGCTGAAACTTCGCAGCACCAATTTCAGCTGTGATTGCGGCATCACGTGGTTCAAAGCGGATGCGCGGAGTGTGATCGACACGAATGCTTATTTCTTTGTTTTCCAATTTTCAACAATTTCTGTCAAAGGAATGACAGCCTAAATAAAAAAAGTCTGCTTTCTACAGTCACTATATTCTGACTTTCTTTTAAGTGCAACAAACCTCATCAATACCAGTGGAGAGGTAGCCAATAAAAACCTTTTCTTCATTTTCAGGTATTCAGTAGCAGCTCCCGAACTAAAGCTTCCTCCTAAGATGCTACCTAAATGAAACACACACACACGCTCGAGGAGTGGCTAGTGACCCAACTCGAAAACCTTTTAAGCGCTACGATAGATAATTCGCGACAGAAACAACAGGATAAGGCGCTTACTAGCGACTGAAACATTTATTGAAATGGAGCACAAATATATAGACACAGAAAAGGGGGTGATCGCGTATGCGCAGCAAAACTGAGGTAACAAAAAACCAATATTAAATCAGCAAAGAAACTGAAAAACTGAAATTGAAAATTGGAAGTCGCTCTTCCAACTCTTCTTGGGTGGGGACTTGCGCGGAAAGTACTTTTGCGCTTATTAGGCGAATTTCAGAACGCTACAACACAGTCTGTTATATAGATATCATCCTCATCATCAGCCTGGTTACGCCCACTGCAGGGCAAAGGCCTCTCCCATAGTTCTACAACTACACCGGTCATGTACTAATTGTGGCCATGTTGTTCCTGCAAACTTCTTAATCTCATCCGCCCACCTAACTTTCTGCCGCCCCCTGCTGCGCTTCCCTTCCCTTGGAATCCAGTCCGTACCCTTAATGACCATCGGTTATCTTCCCTCCTCAATACATGTCCTGCCCATGCCCATTTCTTTTTCTTGATTTCAACTAAGACGTCATTAACTCGCGTTTGTTCCCTCACCCAATCTGCTCTTTTCTTGTCCCTTAACCTTACACCTGTCATTCTTCTTTCCATAGCTCGTTGCGTCGTCCTCAATTTAAGCAGAACCCTTTTCGTAAAGATGTATATATATTTGTGTATGTATGTATGTATGTATGTATGTATGTATGTATGTATGTATGTATGTATGTATGTATGTATGTATGTATGTATGTATGTATGTATGTATGTATGTATGTATGTATGTATGTATGCATGCATGTATGTATGTATGTATGTATGTATGTATGTATGTATGTATGTATGTATGTATGTATGTATGTATGTATGTATGTATGTATGTATGTATGTATGTATGTATGTATGTATGTATGTATGTATGTATGTATGTATGTATGTATGTATGTATGTGCGTGCGTGCGTGCGTGTCTGTGTGACTTATAAAGGGCTGCCGAATGTAATAGTGAAGCAAACGCTAGGGCGAGCTATTCCGTGAGCTATTCGCTTTATTAAAAGAATTGTGGCACTTGAATGCGTATGTTCGTTGCAGTGGCGATAACGAGGTAGCGTTTGCTGCTGCTAAATTTCGTAAAGAATGAGAATCGTTAACCAGCACATCAGCAACGATAGCGTGTATATATATATATATATATATATATATATATATATATATATATATATATATATATATATATATATATATATATATATATATATATATATATATGTCGGGTACGAACACGCCTCGCAACTTAGCTGCGCGATAGCACGTACTGTTTGCATCGGCGTCGGCGGTGAAAATGTGACCACAACGAAACGGGCGAATGAGCGCTTAAGGCAGCTATTGGCTTTAAAACGTGTCGAAGTTGCTTTGAGTGCGTCTAAATGCGTCGAAGCCAAAGCGCACTTAAGATGGGCTTTGCTCACTATAGATTCCGCTAGCTTTAGCAAAAAAAAAACATGGAGGACGCTTAGCTTCGCCTCTAAGAGCGGAACGCGATAGCATTCAGATGCAAAGAGCCCCGACTGCTTCTTACTCTTCCCGGTAACTGCAGCTTATGTAACTTTAACGTTTACCGGGAAACTTTGGCGGTGCACGCTCTGCACGAAGGCGAGCTGTCTGTTAGAAACGCGGCCTCTTGCTAGGACCGTACTCCGAGGTAGTGCGCAACCTCCCCCCCCCCCCCCCAAATTGCATCATTTTCAGGTTTCTGTTATTGTTTCGCACTTTTAATATTTAAGTCTGAGAAGATTTAACATAAAAGGCATGCGCTGTCGATGTTTTGTTTCATGGCATCTGTTTGCGGGCTGTCATTCTCAAAATTACGGGAAATAACTTTGTCAAGAATGTAAGACAAGGTATGAACAACTTTAGTGACAGAATGGAGTGGCAATGTAACCCACATATACCGCATGTCATAAAGCAAGGCGTGGCATATTGCGGGCAAGTGTGTGGGCGCAAGTCAGCCAGATGTGCTAAGGATATCGCCGAAGACAGAGAGGAACGAATTTATACGCGGACAGCAAACTTGGGACTAGACACGAACTAAATACAGATAGTATATTATTAAATACGGGTGCCGCGTTGTTGTACACTAATCTCAATTCAGCTTCTGCACCACTCACAGTTCCAATGGTAGTAGATTCGACCCGCGCCGGTGGCATAGCGTTGGCTGGGGCGTAGCTCAGCCGCAGGTCGCTACGACAGTAGAGAGTTTTAGAATAGGGGCCCCAATAGTTTGGGGCCCCAAAGAGCTTTGCGGGTGTTAGCGTTGGTGCACGCAGGTGTGAAGAGTTTTAGAATAGGGCTTATGCGGATAGCGTCTTGCGCTGACAGCGCCACTGTGGCGTCAAAGAAAAGTTATCTGAAATATTTAAATAAAATATACCATTTTGTGATAAAGATCGCAATTTTGACTTTCGTGTTTTATCGTTTAATTACAATTTGTAGGTTATTCCATTAGACGCAAGCAATTAGACGCTCTTAGTTTTCAGTAACCAACCTTACGTGCCTTCACCAGCCAAGCTAAGCCGTGTTAGGCCTAAGAGCCATAAAATCCGCAATCCAATTCGGAATCAGCGGCGTCTAATAAATCAATCTTCATAACACACGCTAGTTCAGAAAAAACGATAACCGCAGTCACTTCTCTTAGCTTGTGAACTTCACGCGTTACCACGAATCGAGCCCAGTTTGGTTCTAGGTTAGACCCGTCCCTTCGATGGGTGCGGCCATGTTTGTTTACGCAAATCTTCTGGGGCAGCTTTTGGGGCTACCCGCTAAATCAGTGAAATAGCGTGCCGGACGCAAAACCCCAAACGCAGTTCGCGTCTCGCGCATGCGCAGCGGCTTCGACGCTATTTCTTCGGGGGCCCCAAACGTTTGGGGCCCCTATTATGAAACTCTCTAGTGACGGGAACCGGGGTGCAGCCCGGCCTCGATAGGTCAGAACGGCGATGAACGCCGCAAATAAGGCAGCCTGTATAGGAAGTGTCATGTTCCGCCAGGTAGCATCCGAGGACAGCGTTGTATAAGCTGAGGCGAAGCGCGGTTCAGCGAGGCCAAGACTGAGGACGTCGGGACGTCTCCCACCGCTCGATCTGCAGTGCCTCGCTCCGCTCAGCTTGTCGGCCTCGTCGCTCGAGCCGATCTCGCAGGACCCGCGCATCAATCACGCGCACACTCGCGCTCTTCGGCCCCGCACACCGACACAAGCACCGATTCCGATGCCCGCGCACTTTTCAAATGCCGATCTCCTACTACACATATACCT
Source organism: Dermacentor albipictus (assembly GCF_038994185.2). Classification (NCBI taxonomy): domain Eukaryota; kingdom Metazoa; phylum Arthropoda; class Arachnida; order Ixodida; family Ixodidae; genus Dermacentor; species Dermacentor albipictus. The sequence goes on from NC_091823.1 coordinate 94,621,596, forward strand.
ACATATAGCTCAATATGTACGGCATTTTTCGCTCACGGACAACTCCGTCGACACCGACGCCCGATTTTCAGTGACGCGCGGCCCTTAACGCTATGTCGCATTACAACGCGCTTAGGCCAGAATACATACATATATACTCTGGCTCCAAATCAACTTGCAGTGCAGCCAAAGTGACCGGGCGCGTGGGCCACTCAGACGGGCCAATGTGCGGATTGTGGCAAGCCTTTTCATATAGTTTCATTTTTCATTCATGTGTTATGAAGGCGAAAGACTTTAAGATCTCGTATGTTTCAAGGTCGCGTTGTGAGGTACAGAAGATATCACGTGAACCAAAAAATGCCAGAAGCGAACCAAAGCATGTCCAGCTATGTATACTAGATGATTAATAATTAGCAAAGTTAATGATTCAGTCGTGATTAGATGAAGGCGGATTATGGTCGATAAATGTGGATTGATTTGGATTAGGGTGGATTAAGGACGAATAAAATTGATTATGGTGGATTAAGTTCGATTGTCGTGGATTGAGGTGGATGAAGGTGGGTTATGGAAGCTTAAAGAGGGTTAAGGTGGATTAGGATAGTTTAGGATGGTTTAAGGTGAATTGCAGTAGGCTTTACAAGGCTTTCGCCTTCGCGCCTTTTAGATGATGGCTGAGGGCGCCTGGGACTTTTTTTGTCTTCTAATGCTTGCAAAAAAAAGCTAGTTTTTCTTAACGCGCGCAATCTTCTGTTTGATTGCTGCTTGATCGAGGCGCCACGGGTCCGAATGTGTCGCAGACTACAGAATGTAAGAGCTTCGTCCCGCCATCTCCAAACAATTTTGTTTTTCGACGATCGATATCGGGAATGCGTAGTTACAAACGCGGCGCAACACCGACCGAGTATTCCACGTTGCAACAAAAAAAGTCCGTCAACTAGATTTTTTAGTCAGTTACTTACGAGTTAGTTGTTATGCAAGCATTTTCGAAGCGCTTGACATTACTAAACCCATGTCTCTTCAACATAACCGACGCTAAGCATGGTACTACATTGTGTCGCGTACTAAGCTGTACCCACAGAGCACGTGCCAGTGCCTTAGCACGCCTCCTGACTTTCGCTGCATTGCAAGTTGATTTTGAGCCGCAGTACACATGCGTTCGATGCGCTCATCATGTCCATAGTTCCATTATCGTTCCCGTGATTTTAATCCTGCTCTCCGTGAAGCCGCCATCCTCACTCGCTATAACGAACAACTTCAATGGAAAAGATTACTGAAGTCCTCAATGTCACAAATTAAGGTGCATACGACATTATCGAGCAGTTTGCGATGCTTCGTCTCATCGGACTCTACTACTTGTACGGAATGAGCATGGTTTGGAATGTATGGTGAATTTAGCCGGTCGTTGCTTTGTCACATGTATGCTTGCAGTAATGTTGTGTTCGATCAATATTTTCTTAACCTTTCGGGTTTTGTCATCTAAAAATATGAGCGATAGCCTCTAATAAAAGAATTTCTTGTATAATCTCCGTGTTGTCAGCTAGTCTTTTTGTTCAGCTCGGGCCAGTTGAAACTCAATTTACACTTATCAAAAGCTTTCTCTTTTCACTAGAACTGCAGACACTATAAAATATGTTATTGCTTCCAGTACGGAACATTTCCAATTCTTTCACTTTTTGTCATTTTCTTTTACTTCAAGGAAAGTTGTTCCGTGGTGATGCACACCGTGGGAGTTGAATTCCGGGATAAAAAGAGTGTGTGAATGCGTGAAAATTGAATTGACACCTTGGCGGCTTCAGCGACAGCACTCACCGAGTTATCCTTTTTTATCTGCTATAAGGCATGGAGTGCAGTTACTGGCCGAAAGAGTTAAGTTTAAAGTCTACAGTAAGGCGGCAAACTACCGGAATAAATTTTATTTAGCAGCACCGAGTAATTTGATTGAACTTCGCAAACTTCGCGTAAAAGTGAGATATATCCCTTTTTTTCCGGTATCTCATAAAAGTGTTCTGTGAGCACAGTGCTCTTGCGGCCACTTCTCTTTCTCTTGGATGAGCAGATTCCAAAATTTAAAGCCGCCGCGCAGAAGCGAGCTCGACCTCTCTGTTTAGCTCGGTCTCTTGTGTGCAGTATTACGTGGATATTCTTTTTTCTGCCAAGGTAACATCCGAGGGTAACCCCAAGGAAATTAACAGAGCATATTCCGTGTCAGTGTTCATCTTCCAACCAAATGCTCTGCGTTCTAGTCACCGCTGCTTAGCCGACATACCGTTCTCTGTTGTAAAGATCCTGGCACCTTCACCGATGAACTATAGTATGCACAAGGAGGAGGAAGAAGAAAGAAGGAGAGAAGGCAGGGCTGGTAACTAAACTCGCGTCACGTTGGCTACGCTCCACTGGGAGACGGGAAAGGGGAATAGAAAGACTACAAAATCAGTAATGCGCTTCTCGAAGACAAATGGACTATAGACGAAAGTTTGTGACTATGTACATGAGTGAACGTTCATCAGAGTGTATGCATACACCGACTTTCCTTGTTCCTTCTGATCTTTTTTTTTTTTCGCCCATGGTTTATCTCCCTGCCTTTCATTTTTTCTTTAATCCTCCTCTCCTGATAACGATTATAAGACTTGTTGAAACCTGTATTGGAGAAAGCGTAGCCTAAAGCTGACTTGATTGACTTACCACGATGATCCCCCATACAATCGTGTTGCTCTTCGGATGACACCTGCAGACGGAAGCTTCCTTTTCCATCGTGCGATTGGTGTCGGTACACCACCTTTCGCGCGAGCGGAAATAGAACCACAATCTCACTTCCTCCTGGAACACTTATCGATCAAAATACAACAACTTCGAATAAAGCAATTGGCCGTCGTCTTCTTCCTTTTCTTTTTTATTTCTTTATCTACTTTTCTTTTCGCACTGAGTCAACTCTTCGAACAAGAAAACGAAGTGCCAGCCATACGGATTTCCTGAGAACCAATTCCGAAATCTGCTCTGCTCCAAAGAGTTGGAAGTGTTCTCTTTCAGTTTGACGACTTTAGAGGCAACTCGACTCTCTGGGAGCATCTCTCGTTCTTTAAGTAACCCTGCGCGACAGCTTTTCTGGAAAGGTGCGCCAAGAAAGGAAATGCTTCTAGCCATTTTCTAGCCGTTTGAGTGCAAAACATACAGGCCCACATTTCAGCCATCCATCAACTGGTTTTCTTGCCGTCATTCATTTTTTTTTACACTTAAAAGAAGCAAGTACCGGTGAAAGCTTAGACAAGTGTGACGCTCACTACTTTTCGTGGATGGATCTTTTGAACGAAACTGTATTTCCACTGTGTCACCGAAATAGCGCAGTGTTACTGAAGCTACAGTGTGTGTGTGCCGCGGCTGACACAAGCGCGCCGACATGTACGGTGTCATGCTTTTAAACATTTCTATACGCCATGTGCCTTTGAGATGAGTTGAGTCTTGTCTCTCGCAAATAAACATGCTCCTATCTGCATGTTTTGAATAGGAAAGACAAAAGAAAAGCTGCGTTGAGACTCGGCTTCGGCAAAGAAGCTTCCTTTAAAATTTAATAGAACAGATAGCTTCCTTTAACATTTATAAGAACAGACGGCATGCAACTCAATATATTTGGTTTTACACACAGAGGATTCATCAGCGCCAAAAGTACCCAAAAAAAGCACATCAACAGCATGACGTCAGGATAAATCAATAACGTACATCAATAGCAACAAGCAAGCGGCATTGATGAATATTGAGACAAGACGTGCAAAAACATATCACGAAAGAAAAGTCATCATATCTTGTGTTCTCATATAGTACAAGACTATTTTCAACTGTTCTTGAACTCTTTCTTCAGTAAAGCCTAGGTTCAACCAACGTTCATCTTTATTTTCTCAACCAAATTTGAAAGAAATGCCAACACGTCATACAAGCAAGGGCTGTATTTAATGATCTGATCGTCGCATGATAACAGACAGACTTTATGAGTGACAACAAGTACAAAAAATCACAACAAACATACACAAGAATTACTTAAATCAAAACAATTCTCAGTTTCTAACGAATAACAATGTAGCGAACGTAAAATATTGTATTATTTACAATCGCCTTCAGGCATCAAGAACAGATCAAGACATCAAAAACGTGGCACAGTTGACGGTGCGTACACGAAACAAACAAAAAAATGGCTGTGGCTTAGCTAAGGTTAAGCCCAGGATGCGAAGCATACTAGCCTTTATTTTAGTTGTTGAACCACTGTTTAGCCTGGTGAACTGCTGTTCCTTGGCTATATTTGGTTCGGCTAGACGAAGAAACAACTCATGCGTTACCCTGCTTCGCCTTCAAGAGTGGAACGCGACAGCGTTCCCGTCGACCCGCCAGCGACTACGCGCCCCGCATTGGACGCGGTGAGCGTCGAGCAACGCAGCGTTCGGCGCGGCAACGAAATGTGCGCCTGAGCAAGCGTCGCACGCCTGAGCCTTAGAAACAGCTCGTTTCTAAGGCAACACCGCATTCACTAGAGGCGCTTTTGTACCGCTTTGAAGCATCGTACTCGTGGCTCAGTGGTAGCGTCTCCGTCCCACACTCCGGAGACCCTGGTTCGATTCCCAACCAGCCCGTCTTGCAAGAGTTGAGCCAAAGCCACTTCTCCTCTGTCGTGACGTCACGGTGTCACGTGATTTCATGGTCACCGCCGCGCCTGAGGAGCTGGGTTGAGCCCTCGTAATATGCTTCGCATAAAAAAGAAATAGAAACGTGACGATATTAATGCTCGGAAATAGGGCTCAAAAAGTATTCATTTGCAGCAATATAGAAGGTTGGATCTTTTTTGCATTTTTAGCACTTCACAATGCCAACTTCATATACCCATAAATCACACTAATATATATTTTTTTTCATAAGTGTATTTGTGCGTTTTTTACAAGTTGTTTGGTATAGCAGGGCACAGTATAATCTAACCCATGTAAGCCGTACACTGCCACCTCTGCAAAGCACATCGCACACTTTGCGGAGTCAGGCCGCTGGAAACAGCGGGGAGCACGAAACCGCAACGCACTGAGTGCCCGCTGGTGGGTGACGTAAAGCAGAACGGCTGCCTCGTGGGGCGCGTCCTGCGCTCGCTGCAGCTTCCCAGTTTCGGCTGGCGCACGCGCGTGCTCTGATAGCCGAAATTCGTCGCGCCCCACACAGGTCCGCAGGTAATCGCGTTTATCCAGATCCAAAAGTTGGTGTGGCTCGTACGGAGAGCTGGCTTCAATTTCTCCAATTACGATGAGCCAGCTGTTAAACTAAATGTTTGAAAAGTCAGGTCATTATTTTTTTAATTAGCCACTAATTACCCCGTATCACACCTCTCACCCCGTGGTCACCACCATTGACGGCCTCTCTCGGAATAAACCATCCTTTGATTTCAAAACGGCAATTTCTTATTATTACTGAAGGTCTCCGTAAAAACACCCGGTATAGTCGGCCCTTCGCAACATTTAACAGTTCTGTTGGATGGAGCGTAGTGGGCAAATGATCGCGGACGCTTGAAATTCCTAGAAGCTCGCTTAAGCGAGAGGAGAAATTGAACTCAAGAATTTCAAGCTAGGCGCACGCACGTATCTAATTGCTTTCTAATGTGGTATTGCATATTCTATTTTACTTACTATATATGCCACTTTTCTTTCTTCAGCTCAAAAATAGCGCAAGAACCACATGGAAGGGAAGCACGGGAGTTTCCCATGTCATTACGGTTCTATTTTATGCCTATATTGTAAACGAAGCAGCCGAACAGTGCGTGTCATCCTTTTTTTTTTAGTTTTCAGTTCTCTCGGGTATTTGGATGTCACCTGTGAAAGATAGCAATTTGCCGGCATTATTATTGAGAAGACTAGCGCAAAATAGCAGGGACAAAGACAGAGAAGACGTCTTCTCTGTCTTTGTCCCTGCTATTTTGCGCTAGTCTTTTGAATAATGATGACACACCAACTAGCCCAGCTTTCTGCCTTGATTGCCGGCATTGCATGTCAATTTCTGGAGCTGGTTTCACATATATGTCTGCATGATAAATCGCAATGTCCAAGTAGCTAATACAGAACTCTCTAGGTACCTTTCTTAATTATGTACTATAGGGCACAAGTACAATTTGAGAATTTTAAGCACTGCGATAACGCAGATCAGCACCCCGTTCCATATATCAGTCCAGAAAATTTTCAGTCCAGAAAGAAATGCAGTGACGTTGCAATTTATATATTCGACAATTGCTATAAAACCACCAACTGGAAAGCAAAAGTATTTCACAACACATATTGGAACAGATATCTCGACAATCATGGTACAGTTTCTTTTTATTTTTTATTTTTTGCTAAGCAGACATGACGTCGCTGATCTTCAATGCCAGTTTGGTAAGGCAGATAATTAGGAAGTTAATTGAACATGTTGACATTTGCACTTTCGGCCCGTTACGGGACTCGACCCAAACGGTGACGATAACCGCGTACGCGTTCTTTCCGCGAAACGCCGACAGCTCCGGGGAACAATTATTGCGTGCCAACATCGAGCGAATGCAGTGACCTGAGCGGTGAACCTGAGGGGAATGCCTCGCTTTTCCACTCGGTTTGATGGCGCTTCCATCCCGTGCGAGCTAGGTGACCTTCATATACGCCCGCCTACGTCCTGTTTTAGGGTCGTGTTAGCCTTTGAAAAAAGCACAGACCGTTACCTGCTGAATGCCGGGGGACAACTTTCCGCTAAAGTGGTCGATATTGAGACTCAGAATGGCGGGCCGTCAAAAGAACACCCAAACCGAGCGAGGTCGTAATGCCCGCGGTGGTTGTCACTGTGCAAATGGACAAATTAATTCTAAAGGCTTTGCAGACAGCCGCAAAAAGAAAAAAGGAAGAAAGGCGCAGACGACTCGGTTAAAACACGTTGGCGGGCCAGTTGGCTAGAATCCATGCTAGAGTGTATAAGCGCGACTGAACGAGGACGTAGAAAGAAACAGATATACAGAGACAGCGCTGCCTCTGTGTATCTCTGTATCTCTGTGTACCTGTATCTGTATCTGTATCTGTATCTGTATCTGTATCTGTATCTCTGTGTGAGGGCCCAGGACGCGGCCCGAGCTCAAGGCATTCTGGAATGAGGACGCCTCTCCCTAGCTGCTTTACCTAATAAAAATGTTTATTCTCTCTCTCTGTGTATCTCTTTGTATCTCTGTGTATCTCTAACGAGGACGTAGAAAGAGATACACAGAGACAGCGCTGTCTCTGTATATCTGTTTCTTTCTACGTCCTCGTTCAGTCACGCTCATACACTGTATCATGGCAGACGACTCTCTACACGCGACGCGTTTACCATATAGTTTAATGTGTATTTTATGCTACCGAACACTTCGAAAAAAAAAACGATTGTCTCTCTCCCAAGCGCACGTCATGTCTGTGGAGGCCTTCTAATCCTACATACAGGCGCGCCGCACCTGCGTCGTCGATACCAGGAGAACACGACAATACCGACACCAACGGCGGCGCCATATTGCCAACTATGAAACCGTGCCTCGAGCGTACGTTTTATTGCTTTCGCCACAAAACACGTTTATTTTAGTGTAAATTCGAGACCAAACGAAACAATTGAAGACGCTCAAGCTTCGCCTTTAAGAGTGGAACGCGATAGCATTCATAGATCCCCGACTGCTTGTCATGCTTCCCGGCAACTGCAGCTTATGTAACCGTATAATGTTTACCGGGAAACGCTGGCACGAAGGTGGGCTTTCTGGTATAAACACGGGCCCCTGCGTGGGCCTATCTTCTGTTATTGTTTCGCACTTCTAATATTTCAGTTCTGAGAAGAGCTAACATAAAAGATACGCAATGTCGGTGTTTTTTCCCGTTACATTTGTTTGTGGGCTGCCGTTGTCAAAATTCCGAGGAATAACCTTCGAACAGCCAAAGACTGGAATGGCCTTGCGCACAACATCGTTACTATGCCCAGCTCATCTGCCTTCATAGAAGAAATTGCCTCGCATTATGCCTTGTAACATTTTGATATTCTTTGTTTCTCATATTCTTTGTAACCCTCCCCCCACCCTTATGTAATACCACGAAGAGGGGTCTTTAAGGAAATAAAGTGAAAGTTAAAGTGAAAGTGAAAGCCAACGTATGAGCAATTTTAGTGATAGAAGAGTGGTTGCTTGTGCGTGGTTCGGAATTTGGTTCGAAATCCTTTTGCCGAAGCGATGTCCGACGCTGGTCTTTCTCCGACACGGGGCCTTTAACGCTGTCGCGTTAAAATATGTGGATCCCACACACTCTGTGAATCGGTGTTAGCGAAGCTTCGTATGCTATTTGTTTTGGTTGACGATAATTAGCGGCGATGTTCGTAGCAAATGTGTCATATCTACAGCGTTTAGTCCAAAACGTTAGTGGTGAGCTGATGTTAAACGTTACCTTGCGTCTCTACCACTGGCGTTTGTCTTCGTAGCCCACAGAACACACAAGGGGACGTGTTTGCTTGAGGCCATGTTGAGCTTCGCTGTACCGAATATCTGAGAGGGTTGAGCATTATCATTCCCTCCCATGGCACATCACATTGGGGCAGAAGTGTTAAACTTTATTTGAACTATGGGCCTGTACGTAATTCAATTAATTCTTATAATATTATGTATAACTTGTGCACATGAATTCGCGGTCCGCACCACGTTTCGCTGCGTAGCGAAGACGGTGCTGCTCAGCACGACGCTTCTTTCGGGCCTGGGTGTCCTCGACGCTGAGTGCACGCTTTGGCGCCATTTTTTTCTAGTGCGTGTTCACGTGCTCCGTCGGCATAAGTGGCCAGCACGCTTTTAAGACGTCAGCTCCAAGCGCTCTCTTCAGGCTGTGGACGATTGTAAGGTTTACGCTATCACAGCCCAGCACCTGCATTTGTGTCACATAGGAAAGCAAGCACGGCATGTGTCATGCGCACAAACTGTGAAACGCTGCCGCGACGGCATCGGCCGGGATGGATAAGTGGGTGGGCGGGTGGGTGGGTGGGTGGATGCTATGAGCGTCCCCTTTAGACCGGGGCGCTGGGTTGCGGCACCAAGCTCCTGTTATTATATTGCCTAATATCCTGCCCATCTTCAAAAAAGAAAAAAACACACGAAGAATTCTCATCCCCAAACTTTCTGAACTCCATGGGGAACTTTGTTCTTGTGCGCCTCCGTTGTCTGTCGTTTCCCTGCTCTTCTTCCACCGTTCTTCCAGTCACCTCTTACTGATCTCTGTTGCGGACATGCTTGCTTTCCTCCCACTCTCGGTGAACCCAAGGACTTCAAGGAGGCAAGAGGGGTCTAAATCGACCGCTGGACAGATACTTAACATTCTTATAATAAAACATGCTTAATCGTTTCACTAGCTTTGCCACAGCAAGCACATGCTTCTCTTCCTTGAATATGTTGAAGGGACAGCGCAAGACGACGAAGATAGAAGGCAGGAACACACACGACAGCGCTTCTCTTCCTTCTCTTTCTTGTTGTATCTCGCTTTATAAGTACGTCTTCTAAGGCATCCTGATTTCGCTTCGAAAAGTAAAGAGCTTCCCTTCGAGTTATCATATATTGTTTCTTCCCTAATTTCGTTCATTTTTGGCCTCTTAAGTAGTTATAGCAGGTTTCTGTTCCATTTGCGCCACCCATGAGATTGTCTCGGCCTCTCTGACATTCTTCGTTGCCATATTGCTCACCCCATACCGGTCGCACACTTGGTATCGGGATGCGTGCAGGTGCGTGGTGCTGCAAGAAACCCAGCAGACCCTTCCCCCCCACCCCTGACTCTTCTGTGAAGGCCAGAAGCAAGTCGTACACGGCACACCCCTATCGAGCCCGGCCGCTGGTCGGATCTGTGCCTCGTAGTTCGGAATCGTCTACTTGTAAATCAGCTTGACGGTCACCGTGCACGGTGGGGTATATGCACACAGCTTCTGAGAAGGGATACTGTAGTGTGTCTGCGTACAGCACTCATGCCAGCAGTGGAACACAGAACGCTGTTCTAGCTCCGACAAAGCCCATTGAGCAAATCATTATGGTGCGTCTGCTTGGCTCCATCGCTTTTTGTAGCCAAACGCCCTTAACGTATCTGGAGGCCTTATAATCCTGCAACCAGCGAGGCGCGCATGAGTCATGACCATGACCGAGCAGGACCACAGCTGCTCGATCAAAACGCACAGTGAACGGTACAAATCCTCTTCGGGCGTCCGTATTATTGCTAACGCAATGAAAAAACACACGATGCGTACCATGCTGGAAACGTCTCATCTTGGTGCCTCGTGTTTTCTCTGTTGTTTTTATTACGATAGCAATTATATGGACACTCCAGGCGCATTTATACCGTCGGCGTCACCCGGAGTTTCCGTCTGAGTGAAAGCGTTTGAGGGCGAGCCGGCCAACGCGGTTTAATCACGCGCGCGAGCGAGGAACGAGGCCCGGATGTATGCCCTCTCCGGTGGCGCGCGAGCCAGGGAGGTGAGGCGAGGGAGGACTGGGTTGTTTGCAGCACCACCAGATGGCGCTGGCCTCCGCGCATCCGTGGCAGCGGCGGCGCCGGCCGTGCGGGGAAAGGTAAAAAAGATAGCCAGAAAGCTCGCCTTCGCGCGTGGTGCTCGCCGCAAGAGTTTCCCGGTAAAGATTGCGGTTGCATAAGCTACAGTTGCCGGGAAGCAGCAACTGCGGCATACGATAGAAGGAGTGACGTCACTACACTTTCGTATGTAAAAGAAGAACCCGCCTGGCAACTAATTTCATTTGTGGTGTGATAGCGCTGTAAAAGAGCCGTACATATAGTTAGGACTCCCGAAGAAGAGCGTAAACACGATGAGTGGCGACGAGAATAGCAACTTCGATGTGCACAATGGCGTCGTGCTCAGCCTCGGCAGGACCCAGTTCAAGGCTACGTCACATTGGTCTATTTGATCAGGTGATACCACAGCTTCGCTCGCCAACCACCTTCACAGCGTGGATTGGAGGAGAAGTTTTTTTTTTTTCAGTATGGAATCAATTCTCCACATAGGGGGCTGTCAACTTTCCCTTCATGTATTCGCTCCTATTCAATTTATTGTACAAAACACTGCGCCTTTTTCATCCGCACAAAAAAATGAACTGAAGTACGTACGCATGTTTAATACCAGTGACCCAAGTTGCTCGATATTATGGTTGTCTTTCTTTTTCTCGTGTTTACCAAGAACCAACTAAATGAAATTTTCTCGTGAAATCTGTAAGGCGCCTCATTACATGTGCTATCCGTTGTAATTTTTCTTCAATGGTGTCAACTCCGGCATGAAAATTAGCCAGAGCGCAATATATTCATCAGCACTGCCACCTGTTGGTTCGGGAGCTTGCGCACCTTTAGGCGGAAACGCCATTTGAGTGATATACCGAGCGAGACCCACGACTGCAGGAGGCGGCTGAGATCGCTGTCGCCTTCAGTTTATCGCCGGCCGTGAAAGCACGCGCAATCGACGGCTGCAGGCATCGGGGCGATGTGGCTTGAAGGCCTCTTGTTTACACTCCAATTTGCCAGAACGCGCTAACTTATGCCGACATTTGTGCCACGACCGCTTTGTCAAACATGTTACTCTAACAGTATAAGGCACACATCTAGAACCAAATGGCCCTTCTACATTTTAGCAAAAAGAGAAAGAAGAAGGAAAAAACGATCACTATCCACTACAGTCAACTCCCGCTCCCAGAGTTTCGCGATTATTAGCGAGTCCGGAGACACCGAATAGAAAGCGGGTTTGGGACTTTCCACTACGCATTCAATTCCCTAACGCATGCACAGTGTTTGTTAGACATTAACCTTTTGACAGCACATATAATTACACCCCCTTCCCCCCCCCCCCAAAAAAAATGCTTATTTTCTATCTAAATGCGCAAAACGCATGGACAATAAACATAATCAACGAAAAGAAGAAAATATAACTCGCGTAAACGTTTTCAGCAACAGGTCGAAGGAAACGCCGGGCAGAAAACTGGAAGGTGCCTTCACCCCAATCCACCTATGACTTTGTTTGAAATTTGTACAGACAGCTGTCGTCATATGACAACCGTAGGAGTACTATATATTTGCTTTACATCCCGTGCGTGACTCCATTGTAGCCGGAGATCTTGCATTGGTCTGTCTGCTCTGCACGCGCTTTCAAAAGAAAGCGAGTCGCATGCCAAACTTCGTCTTCCTAGCTCTCTGTTCCTGCTCCAAACCAATAAGTGACATTTTGCGGAAAGAACAACAAGAGCAACAAGCCACGCTTGGCGCCTGTCAGTCAGTGTTACCCGAAAGCATTTAGGCAGAAATTGGTACCCAGTAACGAAATTCGACAAGAAAAAATCTTCTTTTTTTTGTATTTTTCCGGTCTGCAACCTTCCTCGACAGGTGGTTAGGTAACTCGAATTTTATAGCGACGGCAACATTTCTTATACGATGAAATAAGTAAATTCGAGCTGCACTCGCCGATGAGAAGGCGCGCTTCGCCGCAACGCACGAAAGGACGACCGATGACGTAAACTATGCGCATGCCCAGGAATTCGTTGTAGTCATGGTTGAAGTGCTTCCGGGCGACGAGCGACGCTTAGTTTTCAAAACGGAGAGTGCTGCACCGGACGTGATCAAATTCCGCCGTTATGTCAGCTCTGATTGGCTCGCTTGGCTCTACAGCCTTTCTGATTGGCCAAAAGCGTGAACGTAGTGAAATATGGCAACGTGCTGGAGTTCAACGGTCCCCAGAATGGTAGCCCGTGCGATTCGCACCGACCTGTGCCGTCGAGTGGCGGCCGATCCGTCGTATTTGCCGCGGCCGAGCGCGCGCGAATTCGCTGCGATACGGTTTCGCCTTTGTCTCATCTGTGAACAATGTCCAATAGTAATGTACCGGTCCACAATCTCCGGAAAGATCTTACAGAGCTCGACATGAAAGCGAGCTATTGCAAAAAAGAAAAAAAAGAAGAACCGCAACAATGAAAATCTTACTCTTTCTTTTTTGTAGCAAAAACTAGTTAAGACATCTTAAATTGATCTTGATGGAAACTCAGTGCGTCTGCATTGCAGATAAATAAATACTCGCGGGTCGTATACGAAATAAAGGAAACTACTCCTTGAAAATTTACTTGAAAAGGTGGCTCTGCTCTCGTTCCCAAATATAGCAAAGGCCAAAAAGGCAGTTAACAATTAAGACTATTCATGGCCTCGCTAAAGCCACAATTTTTTTCTTTTCCTTTTTTTTTACTGATTCTGGGATGGTCAGGTGCAATGTCTGCGACAATTTCAAATGACATTTGAAACGACACAAAAAAAAGAACGTCCCAAACGTTTATCGGGAAAACTTAGGTCCTGGAATCAATGCAGGGCCGGTATATTCCTTTCATTTGAGTCCTTCTTATCTTCCTATGAACCCCGTTCCCGACCAGTTGGTCACGCTGATTTAGTGTAGTGGAGCGCCGCTCGGACATATGACGTAGTGAGGAGAGAAATCAACTTGGAATAGACTCCCTTCATTAACCTACACACCAGCCCTCAGGTGACAACGATAGTATAGGGAAGAAAGAGCTCAGTCGGTGATTGTCGAACGGAATCACCCTGTTCAACTCCTGCCGCAACTTATGCATCCATTGCCCTATATAGACATTCCCGAGCAGTACGTCGACACTGTTATCACGTCACGGTTCGCGATTTGCATGTATTGCAGCGTCCGAGGCATCTGTATACAGTCTGATTATGAAATGAAATGAGTTGACATTTTTTCGCCGTGCAGCGAAAATACAAATGGAATTCCTGCATGTACAAGCTAACTGGTAGGCGCTTACGCAGCTATAGCTTGACGAGTCCGCAGGCCTCTTCGCACACTTTTGGCAGCATCAAAGCGCAACATGCGCACAGTTTTTGCAAACAAAAAACACAAGCCAAAGTTTAAAGATTCAGGCTTAAACTGTCCTTATTAACGCGAGGTAATCAAGCACATACGTATAAGTTTCTCGCAACTCTTAATATTCACAAACGAAAACATCAGGGTTCCTAATGTGAAAGCCCTAAAAAACTAAAGTAGTTCATGGACACGGTTTGTTGCATACAGTTCAAACAAGGTGCACGCACACAAACCAAGGTTCCCCATGTTTTGTTAAATAACCTAATACTTTTAGCTGTAAATGCGCCAGTCTTTTACTTAGTAACACAAAATGTCTTGCGCCTCTAGGTTAAGTTTTAAAGTTGCCCGATAACTGTAAAGTTATGCAAGCGGGTTACAGGGGGCTTTTGAATAAGAACTTGTGCACGCAAAATTGCCGCTCGACTGGTCGCTCGAGGCACTCTGCGTGTTTTCGCGAGCTTCATTCACGCTCGGAAAAACACTTTTATGTAGCACGTATTGAGCAAGCGAAAGCTGTATCGGTAGTTTTTCATGTTGCTCTACAATTTTCTCGTTGACACTTTTAATCTAATGATATCTAAGATGTTGATCAATTAATTGAGACTAACTATCTAATTAGGCGGAATGAGTGAGTGAGTGAGTGAGTGAGTAAAGACTTTATTTGAAAACAAGGTATTGACGGATGACCTTGTTGTTAGGCAGCCACGAGCCCCTGGGCCCGGGCGGCTTCTTCAGCTCTCTCGATGACCTTGGCCTGCAGGTCAGGGTCGGAGCTGAGCAACACGGCCTCCCACTGCTCAGTATTACTTATTTCGTGATTTGTATTATTTTCGGCTGGGCACGACCACATAATATGGAATAGATCTGCTTTTTGCTGACAATGCTTACATGTATTAGGGTATTGGTCCGGGTAGTAGTAGTGATAGGCTACGGGGTTGGGGTAGGTGTTCGTCTGAAGTCGTCTCCAAGCTACTTCTTGTCGCTTGTTAAGCGATTTGTGTGCTGGCGGGTACACTGCCCTGGCTAACCTGTAGTGCTGAGGCGGAATGAAAAAAAATATTCTGAGCATCACCAAGCAACGGCAAACAACATTACCTTGCTTCTGTCCAGCTACGTGGCATATTTGGCTAAAGTTTGCTGGGACACCCTGTATAGTTTGGTAGGGGAAACAAAATAGCGGCTGACTACGTTGGCGCTTCCATTTACTGCCGCTCCACAGAAGCCTCTGCAAGTGTACCTTTCGAAACTTGGCCGCGTCTATTGTTTCACCCTCCAACGAAATTTGTAACGCTAGAGTTAATCGAAAGGCCGATTATTTATTATTATTATTTTACTGACAAGAGTCGTCTGTATCGCGGAGAACAATGTCAGCTTTCGTACAGCGGTGTGGCCTCGCGTAACAGGATGCCCGTGGATCGTCTGGCGCACACCGCTATACGTTGCAGTCATATCGAGCTGACGTTACTGCGGAGATGATGACTGTAATTTGCCCATGGGGGTTTAACTGCTGCCGCTGCGGCTATTATACGCCGGAACCCGGACTCGCTAACGACGGAGTTATATCCGCGGACAACTTTCTGCGACTATGAAGGGAAAGCTACGGAGAAAAAGCGCGCACAAGCGAGAGCGCTTCTGGAAAGAGTCCCGCCTTTTAATCCAGGTTAGTTTAGGCTGGGGAAGACAGAACATAAACACCTTGTCAGCAACAGTGCCCGCTAGGCGCCTCGTTTGTGTACATTTCTTGCAGTGCGCCTATGGACAAAGCTGCGTGCTTGTAAACACAGGAGTATCTACAGGGTGACCCAGCTAACTTTAGCAAGAGCTTTAAAAATATGCCAATGCCACGTAGCTAGCTGTACAGAACCAAGATAATGTTGTTTGCCGTCGCACTCACATTATTTTTTTTTCGATTCTTCTTAGCTGAATTTAGTGTTTTGTTTAGTAAATTTGGTGTGTTTCTCGCTGTACCTGCCATGCATCTGCTGTGTTAATCCCGCATATAATGCTAAAAAAGTTGTCTATAGTTCGGGAGCCTCTTGACCTCTTGATCGTCAAGGTCTCTCGATCTTTTTTCTCTCGATGCCCCTCCCACTCTCATGCATTTATTTATTCTTTCAGATGGGCCGTCGAGTTCACAATTCGCATAAAGTGTCCAATCGAAGGTGAAATAGCAACCATCAACAAACAAATACAACTTTCTTGCCTTCGCTCATGTCACTCACTGTAAATAAATATTTAAAAAAACTGACTCACCATCCCGGCCCTCTGACAGTGTATGTGCAGCGAAGCTGTTTGAAATCAGCACTAAAACTGCATAAGGGGTTAAGCAGTTCTTTATTGCTTTATAGTAATGGTAATAATGGTAATTTAATGTAATAGTAGTAATGGTAATTTTGACAGTACGCCGTACAATACGTCGTATTGCCATTTCTTTTTCTCTTGCCGCTCCTCGTATTCACGCTGCTAAGCGTTGCCTACCCAGAGCAGTGTTGCAACAACAACAAAATCAGTTGCTTGACTGATTCTTTTATATGCGAAAGGCTAGTGACGTCACTACCCACGTCGCAAGCGGCCGTGGGCACGGCAGCTTGCGCAACATTAATCTTTACCTGGAAACGTATACGGGGAGCGCTACATGATTCGCATTGTTATCAGGAGAGCCTTATCAATTATGGGGTTCGGATGCTTGTTTCGTGCTTGTTCTTTGTAGAAACGAATGCTGTTCTGTATGTTGTATGCGTGATTCCAAAGAATTTACGCACTTTTCGCTTCACTTTGCTGAGTGCTTGAAGCCTGCTTTACTTCCGCCGAGGGTCGGCCCGGTTTTTCACTACCTCCGGGATCGGCCCACATTTTTGCCCGCGGACGATGCCACGAGAAATGCCGACCAACGAGAGACTAGCAGCTTCGCTGTAAAACTCTCCATTTTTTTGCTTTTTTTTTTGTCTGAAGGCAGTGTGATGCTATCGGCGCCGCGGATTTGTGACGTCACGCCCTGAAACTTGCACCTCTTTCACACACGCGCGCCTCTGACAGCGTCGCTCGCGTCTTGCATGATCCTCCTTGAGCGATCCGGTCTGTCACCGGTTCTGACGGTGACTCGACGGGGCATGTCCTTGAATTGTAGGAACAATGGCTTTCCTATTGTTCGGGTCACGCACAGCGTCACCCTTTCTGATCCACTAGGTGACACTGACAGAAAACTCCGCACCGCCCTCCTCGCTGAGCAGCTGAGGGAACACGGATGGAACCTTGAAATTTCACGAGCGTTTTTTTTTCTTTCTTTTTTTTGTTTTTTTTTTTGGCGCTCCGTTCGCACGGCCTCGCTCTCACTTCTATACGCGGCGATGTCGACGTATACCATGCACGGCTGTGTGGCGCGCAGCATTCACAACTTGCTCTAAATACGACAATCTGCTTTCGCCACTGTATGGGCGTGCCTCCTGGCGTACGTGTGCGCCAAATGTATACACGATCATTTCGAAATTAAATCAAGCAATGAGCTTTAACGTCCTCAAATTGCGCAGTGGGTTATCGGGAGACGCTGTACTGAAGGGCTCCGCATAAGCGGCGACCACATCGGAGTTCCTCACCGTGCATGCACCCGATGCATAGTATTACGCCCAGCGGGAGAGAGTGCAAGACGCGTATATATAGGCACCGCTTCGTCTCTCACCATCTCAACCCCGGAAAATGAGCAGTAGTCAACCGAGCACGTCCTCGGTTAACCTCATTGCCTTTCATTCTACGGAGCTTTATCTGTCTGTATCGTATACTCGCGTATATTTACAATGTCTGCTCAGTATCTATGTGGAGAAATCTATACCGATGATTAAGAGATGATTAAGATCTTAATCCCAAAGCCTGGCAAACCATCTAGCCTCAATAACTTAAGGCCCATCTCCCTCACTTCATGCGTAGGCAAGGTGATGGAACACGCCTTCTTAGCACGCATCAACAGTCACCTCGAGGACAACTCTCTCTATCCCCACACCATCATTGGATTTCGCCCTCACCTTTCTACTCAAGACGCTATGTTGCAGCTCAAACATCAAGTGCTCAACGATCGTTCTCGTAACATGAAAGCCATTCTCGGACTCGACCTCACTCAAGCCTTTGATAACATTTCCCATGCAGCTATCCTTGATCAGGTCTCCAACCTCCAGCTGGGAGAGCGAGCCTACAATTACATCCGTGACTTTCTCTCCAATCGCACGGCTACCCTCTCGGCCGGGGATTTACGATCAGACCAGCTTCCCCTTGGCAGCAAAGGCACCCCGCAAGGTTCCGTTATCTCTCCCATGCTCTTTAACTTAGTCATGATTGGCCTTGCCAAGCAGCTACAGCAAGTCGACAATATCAACCATACCATCTACGCCGACGACATCACCATCTGGTCGTACCGAGGCAGTGATGGTCAAGTGGAATCGGCCCTCCAAACGGCGATTGACACGGTTGAAGCCTATCTCCAAGGGACTGGACTGCGCTGTTCGCCGGCTAAATCGGAGCTTCTGCTATACAAGCCCATTCAGCGGGGTCGCCCTCCCAAACACCAATCTGATCACCGACCCTGTGATGCCATCACACTACGCCTTCAAGATGGCAGTCCTATCCCAAACGTCCCTAGTATCCGGGTTCTTGGTCTCACCATCTCTACCAACGGCTCCAACGCCTTGGCTCTCAACAAGATCTGTGCCCAATCTCAAAACACCCTACGACTTCTTAAACGTATATCTAACCGTCGAGGAGGACTCAAAGAAGAAAGCCTTCTCCGACTCGTCCAATCCTTTGTCATATGCCACATCACCTACGTTGCTGCTTACCTCAACTGGTACCGGGCTGAGCAGAACAAGCTCGACACCCTCATACGAGGGGTCTACAAGCAAGCACTTGGTCTCCCACATTGCACCAGCACTGAACTCTTCAACCAACTGGGAGTTCACAACAACCTTTCCGAACTCATTGAAGCCCAACAACGCTCTCAGCTTGAACGGCTCACCCATACTGAAACGGGGCGCTTTATTCTGTCCACGCTTGGCTTCACCTACCATCAGCAACAGGGCCCCAAACAACCGATCCCGACCGACATCCGTAGCTGGATCTACATAGACCCTATCCCTAGGAATATGCACCCTGAATATAACAGGGCCCGGCGCCAAGCTCGGGCCGGAGCTATCATAAAAGCCCTTGCCAACGTACCTGGCGTCACATTTGTTGATGCAGCCCGATACTCCCATGGCACACGATTTGTGGCCATTGCCACACGTGATGGAGCCCTACACCATGCCTGCAGCGTCACTACCCCCACTGCAGAGACGGCTGAAGAAGTGGCCATCGCCCTGGCCACTTTAGATCCCACCTGTCACACCATAGTGTGTGACTCTCGCTCAGCCGTTATTAACTTCAGCAAAGGGCGTATTTGTCCCCAAGCTCTTCGCATCCTCTGCCAGGCACCACATTCTGAAGACAGTATCATCTCCCTAACATGGATCCCGGCCCATGCGGGCCCTGTCCACCCACACCTCCCCAATCTCAACGAGGTCACCCACTCCATTGCGCGAGGCCTAGTCAACCGCGCCGGAGTCACTGGAGATGAGTTGGACACCAGGGACAGTCTGACAACTTATAACGATCTTGTTAAGGCCTTTTACCTGAGTCGCCGAATCTTCCCCCCGCCTCACCCAAAGTTCAGCCGGGCGCAGGCTACCACCCTGCGTCTACTACAAACAAACACGTACCCTTCACCCGCCCGCCTCCACCTTATATTTCCGGACGTCTACACTACCCCCAACTGCCGGTGCTGTGGAATTCACCCGGCTACGCTTTCGCATATGCTATGGGAGTGCC
The DNA here is from genome assembly GCF_038994185.2 of Dermacentor albipictus. NCBI lineage: Eukaryota > Metazoa > Arthropoda > Arachnida > Ixodida > Ixodidae > Dermacentor > Dermacentor albipictus. The sequence continues at coordinate 94,641,294 of NC_091823.1, forward strand.
CAGCACAGTACGCACAGACTAACACCACGACTCTCTCGTCGAGGTTGCATGAGGCTCTGCGGAGCTCCACCCTCGACGACCAAACCTGGGCGACCCAGCACGCCCGCGAGGCGGCGGCGAGGCAAGCCCTCGACGTCCCTTCGTGGGAGGCGTAGGCCCGGCCACCATAAAGTGCTGGTTCTGCAATAAAAGTTTATTCCTCCTCCCTCCTCCATTAAGAGTACACCGTCCACCAGGAGTACATTGATCTAGAGCCTCCCTGCGCAGGCAAACACTCTTCATCAAAGCAGGAGGAAAAAGAAAGTAGCCCCGGCCGCTTAGCAACTTAGCACCTTGCTCCACATATCCTTCTTAAACTTGGCACCTCCAACTCTGTTAAGCGTACTTAGGATGGGTTGATTGTGACGTCTAGGCAGCTGCGCGCGCGTGCGTTATGCTCGAACTTGCACACTATCATTTATATAAAAGTGGCGTTTCTATGGCTCTTATCTCTCACAAACTTTGCGATTTCGTGCTCATTCTGACGCGCTCGCGTACGCTAAACGCACCCCGAGTTTTTGGTGCTCGCGTTCTTCGCTCGTGACAGCACTTTGAGACACCCTATTTGACTGCACTGTCTTCAGGATAGGCCCACATTTTTTTTTATTAGAAAGATACAAGGTGCGCGCAGGCCACACGTAATGCAATCGCATTAAAACAGTCATGTAGTATTTATTTTTTTTACTGAAAGGACGCGGAGGCGTAGCTAATTTGTATGGCGTACCTATGCTGTAACGTAGCGCCATAAGCAAAATCAGTAGGAGGGGAAGAAATATGAATGCTTGCCTCAGTGCTCTCCATTGTGACTGTTTTCGGCAATCCACTCCAACTATGCTCACTTGAGCAAAGTATCGTGAAAACATGCTGGATGCATTCCTATTTCACGATAATCACAGTAACCTAATTGTTTCGGAAGCAAAAAGAAAATTACCGAGTAGTAAAATAGACTTATTTTTATTTTCGAGGAATGAAGGGAAAGTCAGAGCAAAACTTGTTTTGTTACATATATATATATATATATATATATATATATATATATATATATATATATATATATATAATGTTAGGTTTACAGTATCAAGGAAACTTGCTAAACATTCATTTTCTGCATATATGAAGTGTGTAGAAAGTTCCTCTGTGTAACCAAAGAGCGACGGCATATTTAGAGAGCGTGTTGTCATTTCATGTGCACCGAAAGTCTAAACTATACGTAGGGGCTTTGCACATAATTAATAAAAAACAGAGCACAGGTAAGCACTCCTTACGAGTTGTGAATGCGAAAGCACTATATATATGATAAAGATTGGCTGTTACTTGGAAAGAGGAAAATCGGGTTGAACTCGGCGGTTTTGTCGCCTGCCAGCCCAAAGTTCGGGATTTTTCTTGCAACTTCTAGAAGCGAGCAACAATGGCCTTCTTATCAACGCAACCGTTTTATTTAAGCAAGCGAAACCACTTACGGGAACATTAATCACAGAGAGAGCTACTCATCTTTACAAGTCCTCGTTGTCAGCCACTATTATTATACATTCTAAGAAAGCCTTATTATTAACAACCATAAATAGAGACAGGTTTGACAGTTCCTTTTTTACATGGTTCTCTGCACTTTTTCTCAAATAAAAAAAATGTAAAAAAAAATGTAGAGCACACGGGCATATGCTTCGCCGCAGGTGTGAGGCTTTTCCTTATCTTACAAGCCGTCTTTGACGTATATTATCACATGCACTAGGAGCATTTCTGTGTCCATTCTGAACCTATCGGGCTTTTCGTATTCATTTTGTCCTCCTAACTGTTTTACTATTTCCTACACTCTTGCAACATAATTAATGGATAACCATATAGACTGATCGGTAACTTCTTTGAACGTAACGTGTCTGGCTAAACATCCTCTCAAGGTCGCAGCTGTCATTCGCAGTGCCGAGTAACGTCAGCGATACGTTGATTAGCTTCCTAGTGCATTATCGCCGTTTACATGCATGCGACGTGCAACAAGTGCGATAATGTACCATTTTCGTATTCATGTAAATGCGGCAACTGGAAATGCGACCCTCTTTCGTTCACTCTTCCCCGGTAGGTGCTAACTGTATTACATTTTTATATACGCCGGATTTCTGTTTAGTGTTCAGCGGTAAATGAGACACATACGGCACATAGGCATTTTACGGAAATTTTAAAAGTCGCCCGGAATAGACTGCATGGTTCTTGTCTTCAAGCTGTTTTATTCGAAGGGGCGGAGATTACTAGCACAAGATATCGAAGCAAATATTCAATTAATTAGCGCAAACACACTAGCTAACTTGTTAATTCATACTTTACGGCACATATTGCAACTTACGAATTGTGGCCGTTGAGTTTGTTAGACGTATCCACTTGAAATTAGAGGGAGAAGTAAACTTTACTAGAGGCGTAAATGAGTAGTCCAGACCCTGGCAGAGGAGCTAGCATGGAGCCCATGTGGCCGCGACGCGGTTAGCCCACATGGCCACGATGACTTGGCATTCTGTGTCATCCTTGTTAACTGCACAGCCCAAACCTCGAGCGTGGGGGGGCGGAGGAGTAGGGAAGTGGAGGGGCTTGCCGAAGAATCGTCCTTGGTGGAGGTCTGTATGGGCTCCCCCCAAAGAAGAATGTGATCTTGCTCTGTGGTTAGTGCTTCGCCGTGCAGTTAGGTTTGGAAACTTGCTTGCTTGGAAATTGCAGCCAACCTTTTGGGAATTAGCAGGGGTCGAGTCTGTGGACGCCGTAGAGTCGTGGTCTGCTCCCGGGAGAGAATCGTGCTCGGGAACGGATACGCTCTGCTCGTATCCTCGTAGGATTTCGAGGATGACACCAGTTTTGACATATTATTTCACAACGCGTGTGGGACAAAAAACATGAATCTTCCAGTTACTTTTGCGCTTCAATGTATAAAAGAGCGTTCTTTTGAATATGTAAGTGGAACAACAGTGCACTTTTACGGCAAGTATGGTGGCGCATATCTCCAAAATCGTGTCATTCTGGAAATTAATTCAAATTGGAGACGTCTTCCCAACTCACTGGCTACAATTCGTAAATTGCAATATGGGTCGTAAATTGATTAATTAAGAATTTGTCTAGTTATTTTTTAATTAGTTGAATATATGTGTCGGATTTCTCGTGCAAGTAATGTTTGCCTCTCAGTAATCTAGCTGAAGAACAACGATTATGTTATCTGCAACAGGCAATATGTAAAAGTTCCGCAAAACTTAAAATGATCACTCCGTGCACTATATTCATATAATGATAATATTCTTAATAGGATAACATATATAGACCACTTGCTCACAAAAGACGGGCAGCGTTCAATAGTTTTATAACACCTGCTTTTATTATTGCACTCTATGAAGGGACAATCTTCGGGGACAAATCGGGTTTAATCCCGATTTTCATCAGTTATGTTCGAGATGCAAAAATTTGCAATTATTGGGTTTTACCCTAAAACAAAGATCCCTACACATATATAAACATAGCCTAAACATAGCCCTAAGCACCTAATGTTTCCATTCGGTGTACGTGAGGGACATGCTGAGGGTAATATAAAAAAATTCTCTGTTCCGGCCGAAAGGCGAAGCCCCGATTGCGATAGCAAATTAGTAGGTAGCTGTATCAAGTAAGGATAGTAGTTTTATCGGCCGTATAAGCTTGTAAACATTCGCTTACTAACTAAATTAACAATGATAGAATGTTTAAGCGCGATTCAACGAGGACGTAGAAAGAAACAGACACACAGACTGTGTGTCTGAGTCTTTGTGTGTCTGTTTCTTTCCACTTCCTTGGTCAGTCGCGCTTACACATTCTATCATGGATTTAAACCAACTAGCTCGTCAACATGTTTTAACTAAATTACCCAGCATGGTGTCATGCGTGCACAGGTAAACATGAACACGTCTCTCTCGATGAGTGCTGAAACTCGCGGTGAAAATTCTGGAGAAAGGAATCGCGGCAGTGGCAAGCGAATTGACCTTCATGCACGTCTCGCTTCAGCGCGAATAATTACAGATTTTTCACTACATTGATTCTCGCATCGCTCGAAAGCGTTACGCAAGCGTTATGCACGCACTGTCGACAATATTACCTGCCGTGGTTGCTTAGTGGCTTTGGTGTTGCGCTGCTAAGCACGAGGTCGGGGGACCAAATACCGGCCATGGCGACCGCATTTCGATGGGGGGCGAGATGCAAGAACGCCCGTGTACTTGGATTTAGGTGCGCGTTAAAGAACCCCGAGTAGTCAAAATAATCCGGAATCCCCCACTGCGGCTTGCCTCACAGTCAGATCGTGGTTTCACAAAGTGAGGGTTTCATGGGCAGTACGTGTTCAGATGAGACTCAGCACTCGAGTTGTCTCGTCTTGCCCTGTATATTGCGTTTATTCCTGACAATTGTTGCACCAACTGGCCAGCACTTCTACACTTAGGCGCACATGTTCTTGCGGTGTCCTGCGGAACTAAATGTGTCACCGAGTTTATTTTTGCAGGAAATGGGTGCCCCGTATTATTGGTCATGCGTGGACAAAGTTTGGAGGTGTATGGTTTGATTCATTTGCTGTCGTTAGAAATTTATCATTACAGCTGCTCGAAAGAAAAAGCTTCGCTGGTGATTCGGTTGTAACTCTGCAAGCTCGCACAAATACGTTTTTCTTTTTCTTTTATTTTTTCTGCCACGGACATATTCATGCATGAACAAATATCCAAAAACATACATTATCGAATTGAATACGGAATGTGTAGCAAAGACAGTTCTATTCGCAATAGAAATTTTGATCACTATTATGCGCGCCCTTAATTCAGAGGTTGTATACACTCAAGACAACCGGATACATACGTCAGACGTGACCTGCTCAAAGGGAACTCCGCGCCAGTACTACAATGAGAGGCTGGCAATGCCTGGCCTTGCCTGGCCTTGCCCCCTTCCAGATGAAATCGAAAAACCAATATGGGGGCATTTTACTGCCTAATATTTTAGGATGCAAATGTGCAAATATCAAACGTTTGCGATTTTTAAAAGTGTTTTTTTTTTTTCAGTCAGAAGTCATGATGGCAAAGGTACAACAAATATTACGTGGTTGAATGTACAGTCTGTCGTGCCTTTGGGCTTTAAAGCAGTTGAATAAATAAATAAATAAATAGACATAAGTCATTGTCATATGTACCCCCATATGACCTCATGTATACCCTGTGGAGTGCACTGTGTCACGTGTTATTGACAGATGGATGGGCGATTTCCGAGGGAAGCAGCCGTTGAATGCTTACGCATTAAAAGCTTATGGCAGAAACTTAACTGTAGCTCTACGTAATCATTGTGCCACTTGCTTATCTCCGCACAGCCCGGTGTCATTATCAATATTATCATACTTGATCCGATCAGTATCAACCCTTATCAGTTGTTATCAACCTTATCGGACTAGATCTGACCCTTACCAACCCTTATAAATGTTTATCAACGTTATCGGACTTCATCCGACCCTTAACCCTTATCGGTCGTTGTCAACCGTATCGCAATCGATCCGATTCTTATCAACCCTTATTTGTCCTTATCAACCTTATCGGACATGATCCGACTCTTATCAACCCTTATCGTTCCTTATCAGTCTTGTCGGACTTGATTCAACCCTTATCAACCCTTATCGGTATTGTCAACTTTATCAGACTTGCCCTGACCATCATAAGTCCCATCGCTCTTTAGCACCTTATCCACCCGCGTCGAATCATTATCAACAGCGATGAGACCTGTATAACCCATCATCACTCTTATCCTCATCAACTCATTGAGTGATTATCTGTCTGTGTTGCGCAATACGAAGCACATGCACCCTCAGAAATCGGTGGCATTTTGGTCGATGAAGGAACGCCCCAGCGGAAGGTGCATCTCGCAACCACCGAAACTTATTGGGAATGTGGCGTGTTTGGCATTAACTTTTCGAAAATCGAGATTTTCCTCATGTCTACAATGCTCCCTAAAGGGTTCCAGAAAATATCGCCTCTTCCTCTCTCTCTCTCTCTCTCTCTCTAGACTCTCTCTTTCTCTCTCTCTCACGCCGGGCTGTGCGGCCGTGCACACGCTGTAGTGACCCGGCCAACGGATCCAGTCGCGGTATATACAATTGCGATATCGTCGCCCAAGTGATTTCTTCCGAGTATTGTGCTCTGCCATTGAAAGGAGTTCATAATGAACTCGGAAGTTAGACTGTTAGGCGGGTCTCCCCCTACTTCTACCTGCTTTTCTGCTGCGCATCCCCACAGCACTGCAAGAATACAGAGGCGATGACCAGCAGCACAGTTTAACGCAAATCATGGCGCTATTCGCCCATGGCCAGCCCATCCACAGTCCGCGAGAACAAACGCGCATGCCGGTCGAGGCTTTTTGGGGATCGTTTTGCTTTACTGAACAAGTTTCGGGTGGCCGCGCTCTGCATAGATGTGACGAGCCGCAGCGCGCCGACGAAGAGGCCAGCAGAGGAGAACGTCGTTAACGCGTTCAAATACGTTGACTGCGGCCTGAGGTGTATTGTTCTCACGGTAAGTGAATCTTCAGGAAAACAAAGTTCTGTCATGTGCTCCGCGCGCTGCAGAAGAGAACGTGCGTATGCGTGCGGCTAGCGCGTTAACCATGCCTTTATACGTGCGGCAATCAGCCTTTTGGCGTGCGCGCAGGCGTACGTTCTTTCGCTCGCTTTACTTCTTCCAGTTCCACATGGCCACAGCAACAGCCGGGAGAGCACAGTCTAGATAACACAGCGTAAAAGAACACAGAAAGACTAAACGCAATCCCGCACACGTGTCGCTTTTGCCGCGCACACCACCATGGTGGTGTGCGCTGCTACGGTCGTTATGCATAACGACCATAACAAAGCCGCCGTTGTGCCCCGACAACATAGCCAAATTTTATAAAGTGGAAAGTGCCATTAGGAAAGATGGTATGGGCACTGTGATGGAATGTACAGTCTTTGTTGTTTCAGGCAATTTGGGAATGTACTTTCACACTTAATTTTCCCCTTCTGAGACTTCTTCCTCTTACAGAGTCTCCTGGACACACGAAGGTCGCGCCTTTTGCCGGACTGCCGGACTACGTAAGGTCACGCGTGTCACCCTTTCCCATCTCGTTTGACGTTCGCTACGTACGTACGGTCACATAGCTTTTGCGATTCTCGCTCATTCGATACCTATATGTCAGTGTGTTTGTGAACCACGTGTGGCCTTTCGAAAGTTACGCTAGCTCACATTGCATCATTTGTCACCTTGTCTGAAACGTCTTGCATGAATGTCATCGAAGAGCTTCTTCAAAGACCGTGCGTTTGATATCTATGTCAGTATGGTTGACAATGACCCATGAGCATGGCGAAAGTTACGTAATGTCACGTGAAGCTCTTTACCACCTGGTCTGATATGGCTTGCGTGTGTGCCATGACAGAGCTTCGTCGAAGCCAGTTGGTTTGATATTCATGTAAGCATGGTTGGGAATCACGCATGGGCTAGTGAAAGATACGCGAGGTCATGTGATACCGTTCCCCAGGTGATTTGACGTTCGCTGCATGGGTACCAACCACGTATATATCCAACCCTTATGTATAGGTTTCATTGATTACGAGAAAGCGTTTGATTCAGTCGAAATCTCACCAGTCATGCAGGCATTACGGAATCAGGGTGTAGACGAGCCATGTGTAAAATTCTGAAAGATATCTATAGCGGCTCCACAGCCACCATAGTCCTCCATGAAGAAAGCAACAAAATCCCAATAAGGAAGGGCGTCAGGCAGGGAGATACGGTCTGTCCACTGCTATTCACAGCGTGTTTACAGGATGTATTCAGAGACCTGGATTGCGAAGAATTGGGGATAAAAGTTAATGGAGAATACCTTAGTAACTTGCGCTTCGCTGATGATATTGCCTTGCTTAGTAACTTGCTTAGTGCCTTGCTTAGTAACTCAGGGGACCAATTACAATGCATGCTCACTGACCTGGACAGGCAAAGCAGAAGGGTGAGTCTAAAGATTAATCTGCAGAAAACTAAAGTAATGTTTAACCGTCTCGGAAGAGAACAGCAATTTACGATAGGTAGCGAGGCACTGGAAGTGGTAAAGGAGTACATCTACTTAGGTCAGGTAGTGACCGCGGATCCGGATCATGAGACTGAAATAATCAGAAGAATAAGAGTTGGGGTGCGTTTGGCAGGCATTCTCAGATCATGAATAGCAGGTTGCCATTATCCCTCAAGAGAAAAGTGTATAACAGCTGTGTCTTACCAGTACTCACGTACGGCGCAGAAACCTGGAGGCTTACGGAAAGGGTTCTACTTAAATTGAGGACGACGCAACGAGCTATGCAAAGAAGAATGATGGGTGTAATGTTAAGGGGGGATAAGAAGAGAGCAGATTGGGGCGAGGGAACAAATCCCAGTTAATGACATCTTAATTGAAATCAAGAAAAAGAAATGGGCATGGGCAGGACATGTAATGAGGAGGGAAGATAGAGGGACCGATGGTCATTAAGGGTTACGGACTGGATTCCAAGAGAAGATAAGAGTAGTAGGGGCCGCAGAAAGTTAGGTGGGTGGATGAGATTAAGAAGTTTGCAGGGACAACATGGTCACATTTAGCACATGATCAGGGTAGTTGGAGAAGTATTGGAGAGGCCTTTGCCCTGCAGTGGGCGTAGCCATGATGATGATGATGATGATGATGATGTGGGTACCATCGTTTGGCTCTTGCGATTCCCATTCGTTTGATATCCATGTAAGAGCTCAGGCATGGGTAAGCTTACGCAAGGGTGTTATTTTCGGCTCTCGCTCAGATTATTTCCCCTGATTGCGCTATCGTCAAGACGTTTATGAACCAATGGAGTGCGTAGGCCGTGCTGTCATATGTCGTGTTAAAAACGTAGCACACGTTATTATTGTACTATGCGTAGATTTGTCAGTCCATGCTTTTGTTAAGTGCCGCAAATATATTTCGCAAGAGGGAGAACCAATTAAGGCGTTTCACACTCGCGTTGCAGCGCCAAAGGCCAGCATATGTGAGGTGATAATTGATGGAAACCATTTTTATGTGTATCTTTCGTCCTTGCAAACGCTTTGCTTACAAATGAAGTATAGGTTGCACTGTGGTGTTTGCGCTTGAGAGGCAGAGGAACCAGTTTGTCATAAAAACGTAGGACCGCTTTCACTGCATGCGGAGATGACAGTGTCATGACGAAACGACAAGAATAGTTGAGATGCTCCGCGCTTATCGCGCACATTTCTACATGGCGCTCGCGTTGTTCAGGCTAATATTTCACGCGCCTTACGTTCGGTCATCGCGGTGCTAACATGCTTAAAGTATGAAGCTGCACGAGCTCGACATACCACAGCCGATCGGCTACACACAACTATACACGCGTTCGCGCTTTCGAGCAGATCAAACACATCGAGTTGTTGAATCAGTAGGTGATACGTAGATGAGCAAAACGAGAACGATGTGAAAGCAGGAGCCAACGTTTCGACAAGCGAGCTTATATGTTTTTTTTTTTCAAGGCGATATATGCTTTCCTCGGCACAGTATATACGTATAATACTGTGCCATGGTCGAAACGTTGGCTCCTGTTTTCACTATGTTCTCATTTTGCTCATCGTCTTGAATTTCTATCTCCCGCATTCCCCGTGTTTTCCCTAAGTGCTACATAGTACTACACACACGCAAAGGCATCGCCTTTCGTGTGTACCGTCTAAACCTTGACTTCATCGCAGCGTTTTCATGCCGGGCAAGTGTCTTTAGATAACTAAATCAAGAATCTGATCAATGCATTTGAAATAACGCGCGAAGAGGCTTGGTTTGTGTAAGCCGCGACAGTGTTATTGCCTGTAGGTACACTGGTCGTGGACGACATCACACTGAAATAAAGCTCTGGCACGTGTAAGACCATCGTATAAATTGCGTATGCATTATTGGCGAGACGGAGAGCCCTTATTTTTGTGCTTGGACTGTACGCTAGAAGGAATTAGTCCACGAAACTACAGCCACAAGAGGCTTCTATCTGGAAGTAGGCAACCAACCCGAAGCGGCAAACACTCAGTTACTCTGCCGAAAAAAAAAACCAAAGATATTCTGCTTCTGCCAGTTTCACAGCGTTCCGTCATCGTTCCTAGTACAGCACACAATAGCCAAGCCTAAAATACGGCAAAGATACGTGCCCAAACACTCAACAACGATTCTTAGTGTGGTCACCTCGCGTAAACCCATGGGCGAAGCCGCGCGCCCCGGATCGAACGAGCAAACTGCGCGCGAGTCTTCTCCTCTCCGCCCTTCAGTCGCCTTCCTCCTCCGGCGCTCGTTTCCCTCGCGGCGACACACATTATCTCGCCGATTTCACGACGAGAATAGTGTACACTTGCGCGCAGAATCACAGAACACCTATGTAGAAGTAAGAAGTCAAGGTACCAAAGGAAGAAACGAGGCAACAAGCCAGCGGGTAAGCAATTTGGTTTCTCCCCGTCATACATGCGAAAGGTCGCGATCTTCATTAAAAAAAATAAAGCTTTAAAAAAACTTGATCAGTATTCGGAATACTCAGATGAAACACCAACTTGTTGCATAAAATTCTTCTGCATGTTTTCTTATTGGCCAAACTACGGCGCACTCTGAAAGTTAAAATAAAAGAAATAATATGTCAATGAGAAGAACTGTCCCAGGATAGGGTTAACTTGAGATAGCATGGAAGCATTTAAAAAGTTTGGCGTTGTGGCCTCAACGGTAACGTTTTCTAATCGTCGCAGTACTGCATCACATGAAGAATGGCAGTCCCAGAAATTTATGCAGTGAGTCAGCGAAGAAGCTGGAAAGGGAGTAGTGGCATCGCCTACGCCACCTATCTCCATTCGAAAGTACCCGGTTAACCTCTCCTGCGACTGCTACGAAAAATCACAATGCTTAATTTAATATTTAACAGAGTTATAGTAAATAACATTTAATTAAGTACTTTATAGCATATACTTCGGTGGAGGACGCGTAGATCGAGGAGTGGTCCATATCGTTAAGACAGGCTGCTTATAACTTCGCAGCCTTTACGTTCTTGCGAGGGGGAGGGGTGAATGGGGAGGAGAGTAAGCGAGATGACGACGAAGACGAAGAAAAAAAATTATTGGGATAGGACTAAGGTATGTACGCGTACCGTGTCGATACCCGAGCCATAAATAAATTAAAAATAGAGAAATAACTTGTAAAATTACTGGCGGATAGGAGTAACGTATGTACACCTATGTATACCCTGTTTATGCTCACGCCCTGATGAATATGATGCGTGGAGCCAGGTGACAAATTTCCATCTACGAAGTGTGAGTATAGTAAGTATGAAAGGCGTATGGACTTGGAACGAATTCTTAAGATGGTGCCGGTTTCGAAATATTCGCCGCCAAACTTGCGGTAAAAATGCACTGTTCCAGTTTTCAAAGAAACACTATTGTTTGCATTGAAGCACAAAAGTAACTGGAACGCGAATGCATTACGTCGACACTGAAAATTAATACGTCGAAATAAGAATTCTTTCCAAGTAGATATGTCTTGCATACTCACTACATTCAATTCGTAAATTGAAATATGTTCCATAATGTGAATAATAAAAAATGTTAGCTTGTGTAATTATGTTAATTGTTCAATTAAGCATTTTTATCTCTTGTAGAAGTAATGCCGCCTCATCGAGTAATGTAGATCAAGGACTGTGATTGTGCTACCTCCCACAGGAACTTCTTTTTTTTAATTGAGTGCAGTTAAAAAGAACACCCTGCATTACGCGAGACATTGAATACACTGCGAACCAAGGCGCGGGGGCATACTGTGGTTTGTTCGCGACGGCACATAGTGCTCTGTGCATTTCAAGCACATTTCTTTCCATTTAGTTTCACCTCTAAGTTGACTTACATCTGCGTGCGCATCACCCATTGGGGTTAAGATACCAGCGATCGAGTAATAATTTAGGGTTTGGCAAGGATACAGACGAGTGTGACAGGAGTTACCCTTACAAAGGATGTTCTGTACAGCCTGCAACCGATTTCCAACGACGCACCCATGGAAGTTCCACCATTTCAAAGGGATGAAATTCAAAATTTATCACATGTATTTTGTATAACTGTCCCGAAACTCAGAACTGGCAAGCAGCCATCAGTTACAATTAACTCGAGTGTGCAGCAAGCACTTCCGCGAGCAAGATTTCTGCTACGGCGTTTAAGCTGCGATGTTCGTGATGAGTAGTAGTCTATGAACTTGTTGATGATATATACTGGCAAGTTCATTGGAATGGAAAGGGAACGGTAAGGAGCACATTAAAAAAAGGCATGACATATGTTGATGTTTGTGTTAGCACCAAAGCAGCGGGAAAGAAGCAGCGGGAAATTGCTCGCTGAGAAGACCAATAAACATGCAGTGTGACGCAACTTGAGAAATAATGATATGGATACGTCCAAGAGTTTAGAAGAAAAAAAAACAGATTAAATCGTCGCGACGGCGGACCACAAGTCGCCGTATGCGTCGAAGTCCCTAGCTATCATGAAATTATTTTTGAACAGCTTTGATAGTACACGCAACAATGGTTGCATGCTCATATGCTCACGGCACGAAGCGAAACGTTGCGCGCCGAAATGGATGCAAACGCTCACTCGGTCACTGCGAACCCGTGCGATCGCTGCATTGGGTCTTCATTCTTTATGCTCCATTTGGTTATGACGACAACCCACTATAAGAACATATTTTATATAGTTTGCTCTCAGCGACTTTCTGTTACTATATTATTTTGACAGTAAAAACTTCCCTCGTTTCAACAGTACTTACAGAAATGTAAAGGAGGGCTCCCGTATGGTGTTTTTGTTGAGCGTCGACAGCCAAACCTATGAGAAGCGCGCCGCGTTATCTCTCATATATGACCTCCGAGATTTGCGCGCGGCGTTGCACGCAAGTCTTGGAGGCCAGGCCTCATACTACGCAAGCGAGGCGTTTCCGACAGACGACGACTTCGTAAGTCCTCGCACCCCATAGAGTTAATATACTCTATGTCGTTCCCAATAGCACCAAAACCGAAGAGAAAGTTCAGCAGAATTGTACGGTCCCTTTGTTGGAGCGAGATGCACGAGCATGCATTTTAAAGCGCCCGCACTTAATTTTCATCGCATAAAGGCCAGCTTTGACTTCACAAGAAAATAACAACATACCGAGTGTCACAACTGAGTTGAGGTTATTCGAAGTCGTTTGAGTCTTGTCTATAACGTGGGAATCGTTTGCATGCTACCGAGGGCTTTGAGAACGTTTGTCCAACGTTTCCCCTCTGACGTACCCTAGCAGCACGTCCTCAAAGTCTCTGAACAATTTGTTAAAGAGGTACGGAACGGTTCCTTCAATAAGTACCGCTTAGGATTGGGTTCCAGGATGGCGGAAGAGTAATGAGGTTCAGTTCCGGTTCGGCTCGACAACCCGCTTAGAGCTTCGCAGCTGTCCTCCTTGCTTGTTCTACGCCGGCCAGTTCGCACTGGGAGGGGCGTAGCCAGGAGGGCACACCGGGTACTACTTGCCCTACCCCCTAATGTTCTCGGCAACGCAAATGCGTGCGGGGTTCAACCTCTGCGCATCTTTGTACTCGGATATGCGGTATGTTTTAGAAACAGTCAGTTATAAGTCGGGAAGCGGTTGCACATCTTCGTCGCCTGCCTTGTCCCAGGCATCCGCATGTGACATCAGTATTTCTCATAAGGCTTTCTCACTTTACGGCAGTCATTGGTATTCGACGTTAACTATAATTTCGCTAACGCTACCGCGCTACTATATAAATGCAAACACTGCAGCAATGCGCGACTATTAGATCACACCCTTCTATAGAAGTCGAAACTTTGGCTAATCTTACCGTAAAAAATCGAAATATAGCTCGAACTTCTTTTCAAATAGGAGTTGCAAAAATCGACCGCCGTCTTGTATACCGATCATTTATTACCGGTTTATACGTCCCCCTTTTTTTAGAATTAGAGTTTGGGGGGGTCGACCTATATTCCGGCCCGACCTATATTATGGTGTTTACGGTATTTCACTACATAAAACTTGGCTGCAGAAAAAATCACGGCAGACGGGGTCGAAAATTCTTTCGAAATTCAAATCGCACGCCGCAAACGGGCGCTATTACATAAGTGCGCAGATTATCTCAAAAGGATGCTATTGCCTGCTTTGCGTCAGAGCCATTCACACAGATAGCGTTATATGTAAAGATAAAAAAAGGAAATGTGTCGACAGTTGTGCGAAGGATTGCACTGAAGTTGCACTGCAGACGAGCGGTAGCGAAATGGTACTATCACGAACCATTGTTCTCGGTAAAAGTAATGCCAGAGTCCTATTAATACTTTTTAAAACTATTAAAGGAAACTGGTAATGCAATTTGAATGCCCCATGAACACTACTCAATTAATTTAGTTCGAAGAAATCACAGGGACGCGCAAATTTGTACACGCGCCGTGTCTTCAAATTAATGTTGTCGTTAAAGTGCAAAAAACGAAAGATGGCTTCACAAGTTTGTGTGACATTACGTACAGAGTAACAAATAGCAAGAGAAATGGTTGAGGCGTATGAAATCGCAAAAGTCAGAGGAAGGTGCGTGAGCATGCCTTCATTCGGTGTCGCTATCTGAAAAAGCTGCGCGCGTCTTGAATGATCAGTATAGGCCTTTGCATTGTTTGTTTTGATTACGCTGTGGGCACGTGTATAGTTCTTTGATGCGTACCTCTGTATATTGATATTATCGTTTTTGTTTAAGTTCGTCCGATAAGTATATCCTATATATATCGTCTACGTATGAAAATTAAGTCTATAGTTAAAAGTAGTATTGTGTATGTGTGTCATTCCCTTCTCTGTCGCTGCACTTGATATCATGATTGCTATCCAAGTAACCTGCCAACGCCAATTAACAAAGCTGAGCAACGCGACCCCTTCCCATGCAAGTTAGCGCCGATTTTCTTATTCAATTACATGCGAAGAGCAGAAATTTGCTATCGTTACACAACCGATGAACCAATTTGAATGAAATAGGTTGCATGTATGAAAGAATTCCGAATTCTATCTGCGGGAAGCAAAATTTTTATTTAGGAGCTCATATATAGTTAGAAAAAAAGTGTGACCATGTTTACAAATCTGCAAATATACGCAACAAAAGGGAGTGTCGAAGTTCTGCAAACTGCATATGTTAGAGTATCTGAAGCAGATGAATTCGATACATGATTCTGCAGCTGAAATTGTTTCAGTGTTAAATAACGAGGGTTTTACAAATGTCCTGCTTATTATTTTTATTTTTTATCGAGGAAAGACAGAGTTGTGCATTTGATGCTTCAATTTTTTTAGTCTTGTTATTGTTAATAACTTTTACAAAAAAGTAATGATGAGTAGCAGATTTAATTTTTTGCTTTTGACAGCAACAAATCTAACGACATCTGTTCACTGGATGCCGATCAAAACGATGTATTTAGACAGGAGCTTCTGAGGTAGGCCTTTTTCTTCAGGTAGCTTAGTCACATTGAATCGGATACTGCACATGTCACACATTGTTATTTTCTGGAAACATTGATTATTTGGCATCGTAGACACAAACACGATTTATTTCCTGTCTGCAACCCTAACGTACGCTCCAAACAACGCACCCTTTTGGTTTCAGTTTCGTTTGTGTGCGGTGTTGCCAGACTGGCCTTTTTTACTCATGTGACGTGGCTTGTGGCGCTGAGGTAGCGGTTTTTAAATGCGTCGACATGGCGGACTCGCTTGAAAGTAGGAAATTTCCTCCGTAGTGTTTATAGGCGTGATCGTAAGCTTGCCGCCCAGCTGTAGCCCGCTGATTTTAAGCAGGATAAACGAAGCAACCTTTGTTGATTGTAGCCGTCGTTCTTTCGTTGAATTTTGCGCGCTATTCCTGTAGCAAAAAATAAATACTGATTGTGTAAGCCTAATCGCAGTCCCGCTGCAGGCATTTTGAATTCGCCTCTGAAGCATTTTGAAAATTTGGCGGAAAAAAGTGCTAGCGGTGTTTGAGCACTAATGCTGGTCTGTAGTGCGCCGCGATGCGTTTGTATCCACTTTCCTTCTTTTCATTTCAGGTGAATCGGCGGCAGCGCTTCTTAGCATGAAGGATGGTACGTAGCCTGAAATGTTTTGTATACGACGCCAAACAGCAGCGTAGCTGTGTAGCCCGCCCCGTAAGCGCGCGACATTTGGAAAAAAAATGTGAATATGCAAGGGAGCATACCGTGCACTGTGGCCGCTTGTGAGTATTTGCTGACAACTAATCATCTTCTCTTCTCAGGCGCTCTGAATAACAACACGCAAAAGCAACTGGCAGTGATGTCTAGGGTGAGTCGCTTTCAGGTGTGACCTTATTCAGCCGTCCCACTGTTGATTGCAGTATGCTCGTGTCTGGTGTGAGCAAGGTGCGCGTGGTGTCGAGCTTACCTAGTTATGCCGTGCCGTATCTTGCAGCCACCTCGTATAAGGAAGAGAAATAGGAGGATATTCAATGACTTCGAGGACACATCGTACACGCTATCGAGATCTTCAGCGCGGAAATCGGCACGCATCGCGTCGCCGGTGAGTATGCGATTTCATTTCGGCGTTTAATTAGAAATTTGGCATCCCTTGAAAGCTGTTGTGCGTTTGCCTGCGTTTTTCTCAAGATTTCGCAGAAGACAGACGATCCGGAATGGACACCGGACAAGCGGACGGGTAACCGCAGCATTAAAAAAGAGCCGGTATGTTCCCATCTAGCACGTCTTCACCTCTGTGTTCAGTAAAAAAAATTATATGCGTGTATAAATTTTATAAGTTTAATTGGCTAACATAGCTAAAAGAAGAGAAGGGACATTGTAACATAGGTCGCAGTTTGTGTAATGCGCTGCATTGCATATGCGACATGAATCATTGAGTGAATTGAGGCTGTATGAATGAAATTCAGAAGCCAAATTTGAAATTTTTTCTGAGTTTTGTTAAACATAAAGCAGAAACAATGCTATTAGGCAGTTGGAATTAATTGGATACCAGTGCTATAGTGGATAAAACAAGATCTTGTGTAAAATCCTGTCACCGAACTAGGCTTTGTTGCATATGCTTGCTAAGAAGTGTCTGTGTAAGTCAGCCAGCATCATTTTTGAAAATGAGGTATATGTAAGATAGGGTTTGTTATCTTAATTTCAAAGGTGCAATTTATTGACCTTGCAGCATTGCAGGATTGAAAATTGTGAGGTCTAGTAGCCTCTGCTATCATTAATTCTGGGAAAGTTGTGACCCAAAACCAGTTTTGTACTCTGTAATCTGCAATGCAGATGTGAAGTCGGGGAGTTTGGAAGCAGATCTTCAATTGTTTTTACTGCATTGCAATGAAATTCATTGGTGCCTTGTTATTTTGGCATTTCAATAGCTTCTCTTCTGCTTTTCCGTAAGTACCTTGTTCCAAGTCGTACACTGGCCAAATGTGTACTGTGGGCATACATGTAAGCAGCCTCCGGTGACTTGAAACTGTAATGTTAGGAGTTGATAAAATTACCATATCCTGTTTCTGAAACAGCTGACTAGAGTATATAGAACTGCAAGAAAGGTATGGTGTCAGTAAGTGCACTGTGCAAATGCAAATTACATTTGCTCATGCGATTCATCATCATCATTTATTATTCCCTTAAGGGTCCCTTCGGGGACATTACATAAGGGGGGGGGAAACATCGATGTGAAAGTGCCATACATCAGCTCAAAAGAAAAAAAAAAGCAAACAAAGGCAATAGAAAAGTAAATAATAAACTGTAGAATACATCAGGTATAAACTGAACAATGAAAATATCTCAAAACTGAGTAGCAATAGATAAATAAAAAAAGTACTGTAGAATACATCAGGTATAAACTGAACAATGAAAATATCTCAAAACTGAGTAGCAATAGATAAATAAAAAAAGTACACGTAAATGTGGAACATGCTAAACATAAGTGGCAAGAAATAAGAAAAGGAAAAATAGGCGATGACAAGCAAGACGGATTGCTGGGAGAGGAAACGCGAGGAAAAGTGGCTATTTTGGGTTGAAATGGTCTGATAGTAACTGTTTAAATTTGGAGGGATTTGACTCTAAAACCACGGTTTCGGGAAGATTGTTCCATTCTTTTATGGCGATGGGGAGGAAGGATTTATTGAAGGCGTTGGAAGAACCATGCAAACGCTGTATACTAAGGGAGTTAAACAAACGGCGAGATGAGCGTATCGGAGCATGTAATAAGTTCTCGCGCAGTGCAGGAAAGTTAAAGTATAGTTTATGAAAGAGACAGAGCATTGCCAGTTTTCGGCGGAGTGCTAGAGGTTCGAGTCCGAGAGTCAATTTAATGTCGGTAACGCTGTGCCAGGGTGCGTACTGCGAAGTTATGAAGCGGGCTGCCCGGTTCTGAATGGCTTCGAGCGACTGACTCAAGTAAACCTGGTGAGGGTTCCATATGGCTGAGGCATACTCCATTTTAGAGCGGACGTATGTTTCGTATGCTAATTGCCTGATGGATGGAGGGGACATAGCCAGAGATCTTCGGATGAAACCAAGTGTTCTGGAAGTGTTTGCGCAGAGTTTCGTGATATGGTCCACCCAAGTTAGCTTGTTAGTTATTTCGACTCCTAGGTACCTGTATGAGTTTGTTACTGATAGCGCCGTGGAGTTCAGCGAGTACGGGAAAAGGGTAGTGGAAAGTTTACGAGAAATGTGCATGCATTTACATTTTGAAATATTAAGCTGCATAAGCCAATCAGAACACCATTTCTGGATTTTGTTTAGGTCGTCTTGTAATGATTCCTGGTCGGTATTATCGGAGATGCGGCGATAAATGACGCAATCGTCCGCAAAAAGACGGACGGATGACGAAATCCCAGATGGCAGGTCGTTGATGAAAATTAGGAAGAGAAGCGGAGCAAGGACGGAACCCTGGGGAACTCCAGAGATAACGTCAGTAGTTTTAGACGCATGGCTGGCGATGACTGTGAACTGTGAGCGGTTAGTTAAAAAGCAGCGAATCCAGGATAAGATAAGAGGGTCGAGTGATAAGCATGCAAGTTTACACAATAGACGTTGGTGAGGAACGCGGTCAAATGCTTTTGAAAAATCTAAGTAGATGACGTCTGTTTGGAATGAAGAATCTAAATTAAGGTGAAGATCAGTTGTAAATTCGAAAAGTTGGGTTTCGCACGAGAAGCCTGCTCTGAAACCATGCTGCTTGGGGAAGAAGAAAGAATTGTGATCGAGGTGATTAGCAATATGGGAGTAGAGTATATGTTCGAAGAGCTTACATGAGATGCATGTTAGGGAAATGGGGCGATAATTAGAAGGGTCAGCGCGGTCGCCGCTCTTAAAAATTGGCACAACCTTGCTTGATTTCCAGTCATCCGGAATTTGACTGGTATTGAGGGACTGCGTGAAGATGAGCTGCAGGATTTGGCTTGTGAAATGTTTCGTGCCTCTAAGTATTTTAGCAGGAATGTTATCAGGTCCGGGTGAAGTGGACGGCTTGAGGTTATCAATGAGCTTTGAAATTCCCTCAGATGTGATGGTTACGGGTGGCATTGGAATAAAATTTAGGCTCGGTAAAATAATGCTCTTATCCGCTGGCTCGTGGGTGAAAACTGAGGTGAAGTAGGAATTCATCGCGTCTGATCGCTCGCAAAGCGGAACGTCTGTGCCGTCTAGTCTTTTTAAAGATATGTTATAGGAGCTGTTTTTGTTGGGCTGTAGCAAATTCCAAAATTTCTTGGGGTTAACACGCAATATTTCTAGAAGATCGTGACTGTAGAATTTTCTTTTGGATGACCGCAATAATCTAGTGTATTCGCGAAGGATGCTGAAGTATTTTTCCCATGTTGCAGGGGATCCGGAGTTATTGGCATTACGGAAGAGGCGCTTCTTTTTTCGTGATAGCTTACGCAGCGAGTTAGAATACCATGGCTTTGTGGAATCCCCGCGAATGCAGATGAGTGGGACGTAGGCGTCTATGAGCGATAAGATTTTGTGCTTAAAAAGACACCAATTTTCGTTCACGGATCTGGTAGCCATGGACGCTTGAAAGGTGGTGAAAAAGTGTTCCAGGTCGGAGTTTATGCTCGCGAAGTCAGCCTTACTGTAATCACGGATGTATTTGATGGACGGTTGACGGGGGGAGACTTAAATCGTCAGGTTAAAGAACAAGAGATTGTGGTCACTCAGCCCACTGCAACATGAAAAGGATTGGATTAGCTCAGGACTGGATACAAGAATGAGGTCAAGAATATTTGAGCCTCGTGTTGGCTTGTTTACTGCTTGGGAAAGGTTTGAAGTCAGGACCATTTCAAGGAAATCTTTAGATTGGCGAGATGATGCAGTAAGAGCCTCCCAGTCGATGTCCGGGTAGTTAAAATCACCGCAAAGTATCAGATTGGCATGAGGAAAACGGGATTGCAAGTCTTGAACTACAGAGTGAAGGTCCGTAATAAAGGAATGATCCGTGTCAGGTGCTTGATAACGTACAATTAGTATATTGGTACAAGAGGGAAGGCAAATTTTCAGACACATTATTTCGCTATGGCTGCTTATCTCGAGTAAAGTGGATGAATAAGTTGAATTCACGAGAGCAAGAATGCCGCCTCCCCGGCGATCTACTCGATCTCGCCTGTAGATATGAAAGGACTGTTTGCTGTGGAGCAATTCTGAATCGTTAATATCAGGTGTTAGCCAAGATTCAGTAAATAAAGCGATGTCAGTTCTATGGTCTTCGAGGACGGCCTCAACTGTTTCTTTTTTTGGCAGGTAGCTTCTTATATTTGTCAGTAGGACAGAAATTTTGTTAGTTTTAGCTGTGCGCAGGCATTCAGACAGCTGGACCTGTGGCAGGGAAGTGTCGCACGGCACCCGCGTTAACCGCTATGAATGAAGTTCTACAACGGCATCTGTTTCGGCGTTGTAAGTGAAAAGTTTTCTGCCGATAACCAACTTATCAAAGCGGATCTTAAATGAAGCGTTAGTTTGTTGGGCATAAGAAAAAAGCTTTTTCCGGGCTAGCCGAACTTTAGCCGAGTAATCCTCACGAACTGAAAATGGGGTTTCTTTAAGTTTCTGTCCTGCAATTAGAATTCTTGATTTATCTTTGAAGTGTGCAAGCTTAACTATTATTTGGCGGTTTTTACCTAACTGGAAACGACCTAGGCGGTGTGCACGTTCAATATCTTGGCTACCAATTGAAATACCCAGGTGTTCGGAACAGAAGGAAGTAATGTGGGCCTCAGACTGGTCCCAGCTTTCGCCGAGTTCGTCCTGAAGTCCTAGGAACAATATGTTTGTGCGTCGCAAGCGGTTTTCAGCTTCGTCGCACTTGTTTGTCAGTGCTTTAACGTCTGAAGCAAGCTGGGCCAAGTCGGTGTTTGTTACGGACGCAGCTGCTTTTTCTGGATGTGTTTCGATAGTTTTTTCGAGTATTTCGACGCGCGCTGAAAGACGATGCACCGAGTCTTCAATGTTCATTTGTGCGGACCGGATCAAGGCAAGCTCGGCAAGTACGGTGCTCTGAGCGGATTCAATACGAGATATGGCTTGGTAAATTGTTTCCAAAGACGGCGGAGCATCGTTTCCGTTAGGGCCGGGGTTTAGTTCGACATCACCAGATAAAACAAGGAGAAGAGAAATAAGGTGGGCGTTGAGCAAGTGGAAGCAAGCGATACACAGCATCCTTTGACAACACTCGATGGCGTCTTTGGGGCACGACACCGCTAGCAGAAATGGGTTGCTAGAGCGACAGTACGTGGCACAGGGAAGATAACTAACCTGCAGCAGATGAAAAAAGGGCGTCTGCATGACGAGTTGCGATGCGGTGGCGTGCCCCAAATGACTCCAGTGGTACAGCGGCTTATGTAGGTGCCGGATTCCCGCGCTTGTGCCGGGTTGCCAGATGGCAGACTGGTCCACCGCTGGAAGCAGCGGATGCAGGTCGATGTGGTCGTTGTCGATGTAGTCGTCGCCAGCTGGCAGCCAAGTAATTTCGTTGACGTCGAGTGGCCCAAAAAAGCCTGAGCTTTCGGTGTTGGAGCATGAAGTGGCGGGGCCCCATATCCAGATTGCCTGCAGCAGATGAAAAAAGGGCGTCTGCATGACGAGTTGCGATGCGGTGGCGTGCCCCAAATGACTCCAGTGGTACAGCGGCTTATGTAGGTGCCGGATTCGGATTTTATGGCACAAACGCAACTGATGGTATGATGCATCGATATACAGTGTTAAAATAAAAGTACACTATAAAAAAGATGGTGTGAAAATAATAATCAGAATTGTTGTAAAATGCCACTCTTCTAAAAACTTGAGTATACAGTAAAATTTCACTCTCAATTAAGAAGAACTGAAGACCAATTCAGTTCTTATGCAAATATTTTATATATTACAAACTTGTTGGAACTTGGCCTTTACCAATGGGAACAGTGTGACCTTTCTGACACACTGTTAGTCAAACATACTTGGTTAAGTGCCTCTGTTTCTTTTCTGTTGAGCAGCATTGATGTGTGTGACCCTGTAAAGCATAACATATCATTCATGATATGCTGAATTTGATGCCTAAATACTCTATTTTGAGCTCTGGAAACCTAGTTTAGAACCAATACTAGCGTTTTTGATATGCTGGGGGGAGTTTTTAGTAGTGGAAGTTCAGCAAATCAATTGCAAAAGCATTTAATTGCTGTAGAAAGTAATTATTACTCAATTCTCATTTCACAATTTTTTTCATACCTATATCCTCTCCATGGCCAGAAAAAAAGTTGTGAACAAGTTTTATTATCTTTGACGCAAAATGGCATACAGTCTTTATGGGGTTAAACATGACAGTCCTACTGTGGTTTCCTGCATTGAGGATCTTGGCAAGTTCTGTTAATAGGAACGAAGTCAGTGTGACCAAATAGAATGAAAACAACAGTCGCAGAACCATTGCCATGCACGTCCTTGTTAGTACTTGCCATTCTGTCTTTTGGTATTTCTTGAATTTGAATATTTTGCCGAGGTAGTGTAGCAGCTACTCAAGTTTCAGACATTGTTATAATATTTTGCTTTATTATTATTATTTTTTTGCCATTCAAATCGCCATCTTTATTTCATAGCTTCTTTTGGTAATGTGCAATTTTGATCACTGACACACCATTTAGAACTGTGGAGTCTCCAAAGCAAAAGAGAGTCGATTAGCGCAGCCAGTGTGAAAGTTCATGCTGATCTATATTATAGTGAAGACACATTTCAGAACTCGAGCTTGACAGATGATATCAGCAGAATTTCACTGTGTGGTCCGGGAGGGGCAAGCTCGGCAAGCCTGATAATTGTTACCGTTCCACACTTTTGCAGCTATCATTGTTGGCAACCTGTGGTCCTTGGATAAGTCTGTACTTTGTTTCGTACATAGCAGGTGACACTTGGATGGCCGGGGACATTCCTCTCACTAACCGCATTCGTGATGCAATAGTAGTGTGTCGCATAAGAAAAGTGTAGGCATGCATACAGGTGTTGTTAATCTGAACGTATTTACCACCAAACGATTGGTGACACATTATTGCGACCAGTGGCGGCCATCATGATGTTCCATTGGTGACAAGCTCATAGTTGTGGTGCCTACAAGTTGGGACCCTTTACTATGCTTGCCAGTGCATTTGTCTGACTGAACAGTTGAAGTTTGCGTAGGTATGTCCAGCAGGCATTAGAAACTGAATTCATGCATCACAACCAACAGCACACAGTGAGCTTCACACGCAACTTTGCACTTCGCAGCATAATGGCAGCGAGCAAGCTTTGTTGGAGTTATGTGCACAATGGTCTTTGATTGCAAAATTTAAAGCAAATGTTATTGCATTAAAGCACAAGACCAATCACTAGGGTAATGATGAGATTCCCATGCCAAGTTATGACTCAAAACACAACTAAAGAAACCTTTCTTTCTTGAAATCTGCTATCGTGGACTTTCCAGTCAGGCGAACATTTTGGAGTTGCTTTTGTGTCCCAAAAAAAGCAATTGGCGCAAGTCACTATGCTGTTTAAAGGAATCCTATGAGGGCAGCACTGAACACAACTGCACCGTAAAGAAGGATGAAAAAAGGATCTGTAATTTGCTTTCCTAATAAATCCATGCCAATTGTAGTAAAATCCACAGACTACCCATGATTGCAGCACCTATTTTTCTCTGTTAACATTAGCAGAGAACTCTTGACTGTATGTTACTGTGCACCAGCAAAGTGCATGCACATAAGATAAGCAGTGTGGCTTGATGCAGTCATCACAGTGCCCAAACCTAAAAAAAAATAAAAGCAAGCAAGCCAAGAGAAGCCAGGCTTACGAAGCCAAAAACAGAGCCAAAGGGAGGATAGGAAAGTGGAACGAACAAAAGCAGCTTCTTTGAGTTCTAAAAAACAGAAAGATGGCGTCAGCGCACGGCAGTGGCTGGGAGGACAAAAATGCTAGAGTGAAATACAATATTGACCCTCAGCCTTATCTTTTTTTTAAAGCTGATTGAGAAAATGGAAGCAAATACGTTGTCGAAAAATTCCACGATGGGTGCTTTTCCCGCCTTGTGCCTTCTTCATCGACATGAATCTGCTTTCATTTTTTAAATTATTGTACGAATTCGAACACCGTTAGCGGTTGTCTTTGACCGCTTGATGTGGCCGTCGTGGGCCCGATCACAAAAACGAAAAACTAGGCTTGCATGAAAAAAGCATTCTGTGTCATTCGTGCAAAAATGTTGCATTGGCGGGCAGTTTATTACCGCTTTACTGCATTCAGTTCGTTTGATTGGCGAACAATAGGCCTGAATCACTCGTAGCAGAGTGCTGCCGTGCACATTTCAATGCGAGCCGCCGACCACCTATCCACACTAGCACAGCTGCAGTGCGACCACCTTAGCTCGATTTGGCAACAAATAATAGAGTGAACTGGAACAAAACACTAGCTATGCCACATGCAGGTCGTCCTTCTGAAGTATATTTTGGTACACTGCACGCTTCTTTTTGTGTGCTTTGTCAGTTTTCACCACATACACATATTGTTTAATGCCAACTAGGGAAAAAAAAGTATAAGGGGACAGAAGCAGGTCCTTGGTGCCACTGTTAACTGCTGAAGCTGCTTACCCACCTGCTGTTGAGCTACACATAAAATTGCCATAGTAACCAGGTAATCTTAATGGCTAGTTAAAGTAACGAGCTATAAAACCAAATTTTTACAAAAGCCAAACAGGGAAAAGCTGTGTGTCAATGATGGCACTGGTATTCTGCCCTGGTTATCTTTTATGCATTCTACTTCATACTTCGAATAGTAATTTCTTATGTACAAGTATTGTAACTGTTTTCCCAGCTGCTTGCCCTTGCTTTAATCTGATTTGAGGAATCAGCAAAATGTGGATGAGAGGCAGAAAGTGTGCTAAGTTTGTGTGCCATTCTAAGGTTTTTTTCACTATGGCTCAATGTTTATCGAGCGCTTAATAGTTGCTGTCTGCTCCTTCACACAAGTTGGAATTTTAGACTGCAACATTTCTCTTTACAGTGGTGCAAATTTATTGGATTTTTCTTCTTTGTTCTGCACAGAAATTATTTTAATGTTGTGGTCGCTGTTTGGTAGTTTAGGAAGCAGTGCATGCAGTGGCGTCTTCTGTCTTCTGTCACCCCCCCCTCGCCGGGTGTAGTCGAGGAAGGCGAGGATATCGGCAATTTCCGGGTTTCAGCACCAATACAGCCGCGTTAGAAACCGCGCACGTCCCCCGGGTCCCCCTCTCCTTCGGTTTCTTTCCCAGAGATGGCAAATGCAGCAGGTATACACGCTGTTTTTTTCTGCAACAAATAACACAGGGTGCTGCACTGATAACTTGTGATAAGCGCATGTGTGCATCTTCTGTCAGACTGTAAGGCTTGGCAGACAATACAAATGCGGCATCGTGGCAAATAAGGCTCATGTCACAAGTAACAAAAAATGTCTTTATAACGTTTTAATTACCAATTTTAGCAACAGCATTGCATTTGCAAAACTGAAGGCCGACCTTCATATCTTGCCCAACAGCAACTTCACAAAAATCCTCGTAGGCACTATATGGCATGCAGTATTTTGGCTGTGGGCAGCCCTGAACGAAAACGAAAATAAAATTGTGTGTCAGAGACGCTGATCTCCCCACCATCCCATCTCCACCAAAACGCCACCACCATCCCCACCAAAACGCCACCTGCCTCCCTACTGCGCGGGCGCCAATGCTATGACAATTAAGAGTTCTCTTCATTGGGATCAATAAAGCCTTGTTTTTATTTGTTGCTATACGGACAAATGTGATTATCCGAGCTGCGGTACTACCAAAAGATTGAGAACAGAATAGAGCACGCTTCGCGTCGATTCTTGGCGTCACCATAAAAAAAGAAAGAAAAGGCCGCGATGAAGCCCATGCCAACGAAAGCTTGCACTACTGCTGGTCTGCACTCGCAATGGAGAGGATTGAGGAATCAACGTCACTGGTCCACTGCTTCATATTTCTTTCGCTGTTGCCATATACTGGGCGCCGCCCGCAGTGCCAAAGTACAGTAGGTTGTAGCACCCAAAACGATTTTGTTTAACAAGTTTTTGTTGAGTTAATAATATGACTTTGAGTCCTCAGTTCTCGAATTGAAGTGCTTCCTCTATAAGTACTAATTAAGGGATTATTAAGGAGATGGGCAGTTCTTACTTATCTGCCATATTTTTCCCGCAATCGAGTTCCTAGTAATCACAAAAACACATAACTTCATAGAATCTCAATCGGGAAATATCCTTACAAAATTCACTTTTTTTTATAAAATTCTGTGCAGCTGTGACAGACACTGTACTTGTGACATGAAGTCACGCAACAACAACAGTTTTCTGAAGCTTTCGTGGGTAAGAAGGAAAGCGTGAAATATAACGACAGGTTTCGCCGCAGCTTCTCGGAGCGAGCGGGCGAGGGGAAGTAAAAGCGAGCCGAACATCGCGGTGTGCCCGCGACTACAGCCTGTCGAGTCATACGCCGCCAAACTCTTCGGCCGAACCGAGTCTGAAGACGATCCAAAGAATCCCATTCACAACTTCTGACGGCCGCACTTATGCAACGTCGCTCTTAACGAACGCTTTGCCGTAAACGCCAGCGCCGGGCACGTTGGTTGAACGCCCTCTTGCTGCTGTCTTTGTTCGTCTTCGCTGCGCATTCTGAATGGAAGAGGGACCGAAGAGCCCCAACGCCTTATAACGCCTCACTGTATGTTTAGCGACTCCTGCTCCCAGCATGAACGCACAGCACGAGCGCACCCCACATGAAACGTTCCGTTAAGGCGAGTAGTTTAGTGACCATTTCGCAAATTAAATTTTTTTAGCCCGCACATTCGTGCAATTATTTCGTGGGGTGTTGACAGAGCTGCAGCCGACAATTCTGTGGCACAACGCATCGCGTGCATGAGCTTGGGCTACTGGATACCGGAGCATTCTTTGCAATTTGTGCCCACTCAAGCCGGCGGAAAGAGGGGTGTCTTCAGGCGTATATGACACCCCCCCCACTGGCCCCTTGCACCCGGGACCCCCGGCCCCCCGGCCTTCCCTGTTGCTACGCCACTGAGCGCATGGGTACTTGATGTTACTAACATGGGAAGCATGCTAATAAAATACAGCATACCAGTTTCAATTTTCAAGGGGCATGCAGAACATTAAAAGCATTGGGAAAGTGCATTCTAGCTTTGTTATGTGAAAACACAAAGATGCCAAACACTATTGACAAAGAAGTTACGTATTGAGCACTTCATGTACGAAGGACTCAGTCAGATGTGGCTTTGGAGCAACGGTATGATAAAACTTATTTGAGATGACTGCTATCTGTGTGTGTAATGGTTGTGGTAGTCAGTTGCATCATCAGAGATGAGTCATCCATCACCTACAGTACCAAGATAAACGGAATCGTGCTTTGTCATTCTTGTAATGTCCCACAAATAACTTGTATAAAAGTGAAGCTGAAAACACTGTGTGTTCTCAGTCGTAAAGAAAGCAACAGCCATATGTTAAAAAAAAGCAAAAATGTGGCGACGAGTTGCGTATACATAATGGAATGGGAGGCACAAACAACGGCAGTGGTCAAAAAGCTTATTGGTGACGTGTTGACTTGATCACTTGTCAGTTTAATCCAAAGCAGCAATATAGGATTTAGTGAAAGTCCCATATGATCACTGTTCAGCCGGCCGAACACTAACAGTTGATCACTAATGTTAGCGCAAAACCCGGCGAACGAATCGCACCATGAGTAGGCACATTGACGCTTGTGCTGGATAAATATGTTTCTCATGGAGCAGACATCCATGCTTGAGAGCGAGACTTCGCCTTTCCAGATGAGCATAAAAAAAACTGCATTTCTGACAGAAAACAAAGCTTGTAGTCATTTCACTAAAGTATCTGAAATGGAAAGTTGGAAACTCACCAGATGTTTAAGCACTGATCAGATGCCTTGCTTGTACACGAATTTCTCGGCTCCATTAGCCTTCTCTCAAACCCACCTTGTTGAACTGAGCACCTGCCAAAATTTTGCCTCAAGCCCTAGAATGTTGACAAGGCTATCTCAAATAACCTAGGCTGCTCAAGTTTTCAGTGCAGCTTTTGTCCAAATATTTCTTCAGATCTATTAGCAAGTGTGGAATTTCTGTAGAAATGCAAATGCATTTCCTTTTCACCTCATGCATTTTAATGTACCTTTTATTTTAGAAGGAACAAAAAGGTACAATCACATATTTGTATACAAAGTTATTGCATGGTTACATAACTTCATGACGCACCCGTGAACCAAACCATGAGGATCAGCAGACCTGTGTGGAGCAGGGCTCTGCATTTAACAAAGCACAGCCTGTCCTGCTATAATAGCTAGTTCTTTCTGTGTTGCAAATTATCTGTGTTGCTCACCAAATTGTTAGGGCACTTTGTAAATTTACACCCTTATTCTTTTTTATTTCTGAAGCCACCTCCTGTTTCGATGCCAGACAAGCGAGTAATCCAGAAAGTGGGCATACGCCTGCGGAACCTCCTGAAACTTCCAAAGGCCCACAGATGGGTCTGCTACGAATGGTTCTACTCAAACATTGATCAGTGAGTGGCTGCTCTTATCTGTTCTCATGCCGTACTCTAAATAAAAACATTGTTTTGAGAAAGTGCATATTTTACACTGCTACTGCATTATGTTTGCAATTTCTTTTAAGGAAGGTTTTCTTGCCTTATTCTTTTCTTTGAGTGTAGAGTTTAATGGTTTCCAGGATTTTGTCTGAAAGGACTATACTGACATGACATTTTCGACTTGTCAGAGTGGCATAAACAACTTATCATGATAACTGTTTCTATGAACCAGTTTTGATTTTGGCACCCAGGAGGGGGTCACAGCATGCTGGTTTGCTCCATTCCTGGGATAACTGCATCTGCCACTTGCAGGCACAGACGAAAGAAGCTTGCAACACTCTCGTTTACTCGTTTTTATGAGCAGTGTCATCATAGTTAGCCTTATTGTTACACTGCACCGGCAAACCTTGCTTTGTGTCACGACGACGTATGATTCCAGGTTTGTAGTATGCTCAAATTGAAATATTTTGCAAGAGTTGCAGAACCTTTATACAGTCGATCCTGGATGTGTCAAACTTGGATATATGGAGTTGTTGTCTATATCGAACAGTTGTAAAGCTCCTTGAATGCATTCTCAATCTTGGATCTTTTCACTACTGAGTGGTGCTTGGCGTGGGATACCCAACTAGAAGTGCTGCGCCACCGGGTGTGTCTTGTAGACGAGGGCTTTCTGAAAACGGAATCTTAAGATGCCACGAGTGGCCAAAATGAATCTGACCCCAACCTCTATATGTACGGACCTTTACATTACGGTTTGAATTTAACAAAGCCACTGCACACTGCATATGTACTTCGCGGAAAGACCATTGCGGCAACCGCGCGTAAGACTTGCTGCTGTGCAGTTCACAGCTTTGTGCTGAAAAGGTTTTATTCGTGCCCATACGATTACCCATGAGTGGTAATGAACTCTGATGTTTTGCAAGCTGAAATCCACTTTCAAAACTAATGTTGGCAATCGCTGACACAGGGACCGGAGGAGAAGGGCTGAGGATAAAGGAATGTACCGGTCGCTCGGGGTGCACCCATCGCTAGCTGTCAGCGGAGAGCTGAGTGGCATGCAAGAAGAGATTCGCGGACTTTTTAGGGCGGTCGAGAGCCAAGGACGACGGCTTCTAACAGGAAGTTGGTTCCGAAACCTGACACAACACTCTGCCTGGCTCGTTGCCCATGTGTGACATAGATCGGATGCATTTAAATGGCATATTGTTGGTATTATAACGGTCATGCGGCCCGGCACATTCATGCGCAATTCACAGTACAAATGTGCTCGTGGCAGCACGGCACGTATCATACAGGCTAGTTTGCTACTGCAGTGCATCCATTTCTACCTCATCTTGAAAAAAAATTAAATATTCGCAACAAGCACTTCGATGTGCACAAGCCACACCGTGGTCTCGTGTCCGGAAGATGCGGCCTTTTAGAGTCAGCGTTGTGATCAGTATGGTATATCAAAGACCATTCCGTAGTGTGGGTGACTTGCAACGTTCATGAGCAAAAAAGTTATATTTTGAGCATTCGACACGGTCTTGGAGAAACAAATTGGCAGGTTCACAATTTTCGCTATCACGGGAGAAGTGGCTGAGATGTGCAGAGATTCCCTATAACTTTCAGATAGGCATATTTTATACAGTCGAACCCGGTTATATCAAACTCACAATAAAGCCTGTCAGTTCGATATAGAGCATAATTCGATATAAGCCTGCTAAATAATTGGATGTCATAAAAGCACATACCTTTATAAAATCACTTTTTTGATGAAACTAGCCTAGCTTCACATAAATTAGTCCTGCATTTTTTTCTGCTTTTGCAATTTCGCTGCCTGCGACGCAAGCACTTGCCCACATTATCAAAAGGAGTCTGAGCAGCTGAGGCCGCAACCTTCCACATTTGCGCAGAAGCACCGGACTAGTGCGAGTGCACCAATCACTTCGGAGGATGTGGGCAAAGGACCCTCGTTGCTTTCCTCATTGTGCCCACTTTCAATTGTGTTCGGTACAATGTCGGCGATGTAGTCTTCGTTTTCGGGCTCTCCCGTGGTCGCGACACCATCATCTGCACTCACGAACTCATCCACCGTTGATTCGTCAAGAGCTCCTGGAAATTCTGACAGCTCGCTCCAAACTTTGGCAACACCGGCAACGGCTTCGTCGCATTCATCAGAATTTACGGTCGTCACCGAGCACGCGTAAACCGGCACGTATAAAGAAACACTTGTACACAGCCGTGCGTACGCGTCAGGCGCCACGGCCATCGGATCGCGAGTTTGGCCGCTTTAGCCCTAATCGTGCTGAGA
This sequence comes from Dermacentor albipictus, assembly GCF_038994185.2. Classification (NCBI taxonomy): domain Eukaryota; kingdom Metazoa; phylum Arthropoda; class Arachnida; order Ixodida; family Ixodidae; genus Dermacentor; species Dermacentor albipictus. The sequence continues at coordinate 94,672,749 of NC_091823.1, forward strand.
GTGCTCCTCGGAATCTTGCACGCTGCGGGGACATCTGACTTCTCATTGTGTTCAACCTGATTTATGATTTCGAGCTCCACGATGAAAGGTGAATTCTGCCGCTTCATCACGGCAACACATCTGGAGAAGGCCCACAAAGCGCAAGCACAATGAACCAGAAAAGCAGCGACACAACTCGCACTTTCGCTATCTTGCATGACGAGACGCAAGAGCCTCGGATTGGCTGTCTGAGCAAGCGCTGCGGGCGGGCCAGTATCATTTTTTGCAGGATATTGTCGACAGCTCGCCCAAGCAGCCCGAGGCGGCGCATTCACGGTAGGGAGAGCAGTTAGATGCAGCCACGCCGCCGTTTCCCCTCCACCGCGAGGGAAAGCCAACTTCTGGGAGTACTTCTCCGCCACTTGACGTTCTATATATTAAGAGTCACTGCTATTTTTGTTCGATGTAAACGTAATTTTTGCTATGTATACTCATTGTAACTATACCGTGACCAGAAATTGTTCGATATATAGAATAATTCGATGTAAACAGGTTCAATATAGTCAGGTTCGATTGTATTTCAAATGATCATTATCTTGAACATTTTCGCAATTCTCTACGAGTTCGGCATATCCGGTATCAACTGTACTTGCTAAAAGTGCCATTCTTTTTACATACAAGAAGCACGTAGTAGCGTTTGTGCAACTTCGTAAAATATGTGTTGCTTGTTGTTGAAAGGAAGAAGCAGCTTAAGCGGCTTTTCTATCGGGCTTCCTTGTAACTAGGCTACCACTTGTCTCGAAATGTATTTGCATGGAATTTATGCAAATGAAGAAGACTGTCTGAAGGCTCACTTAGGCTGTCATACCATGTCTGCAACTAACAACGCCCTTATTTTTCTTGAAAGGCCACTCTTCATGGGAGACAACGAGTTTTGTGGTTACCTGAAGCAGTCATTTCCTTTGCTCAAGACGAGAAAGTTGACGAGGGTCCAGTGGTGCAAGATCCGTCGAATCATGGGCAAGCCTCGGAGGTAAGCATTTTGACTGTACTTTATTCATGTCTGGGGACAGCGTTCTGTTTGCTTCCATTGTAGTGCAGTAAAACCTCGTTAATTCTTCATGGGGGTGAAAAGAATGTTCTAATTAACCGAATGTGAAATTATCGAGTGTATCATGAAAACAGTAAACGAATGCGTACTACGTCAACATGCTTTTATTTACTGAATGAGCCAGCAAATCCTGTTTCTACTTTACACAAGATCCATGCTGAAGCTGAAAATTCCCATCTTCTTTTCACTAATCAGCACTCGCAACGACGTAGGCCTCGTGAGTTCCTTTACAGCGCGACTGTAGTGCATGCATTTTGAGACACATTTTTTTTACTACCGCGCACATCATGATCATTTCGTCGCGAGTGAGCTGGTCGCCAACATATCATCCGTCCATCATGATGTAGCCATTGCTTTTCATCCTCGAAAGGTTTTCATAGAGTCAAAATGAAACTACAGTGGAGCCTCTTTAAATGGAACCACAAGGGACCAGGGGAATTGGTTTTGTTTATCAGGAGTACCATTTACTGAGAGACAAAGCTGAATACAATTGCACGAATACAAAACCAACCAACCATTAGGATGGCGTTCCGTTTTTAAGAGGCAGTTTTATTTAAGTGATTTCCGTTTATAGAGATTTCACTGTACTATTCACCGAAAACGCCGTATGTGAAATCGCGGCCACTATCGATGCATTCAAGGACAACAACATTGCGGTTGTGAAGGCGCACAACCTATTTTGACACACACATTAAATTGTTTCCTGGAGGCTGGTATTTTTCCCACTACATGGAACGCTCAATCATCATTCCAATCCTAAAGTCTGGTGACCCTTTCAGTGTAAACAGTTATCAACCAGTCTTGCTACTTGGCTCGTTTTCGAAAGTTGGGGAGACCATACTGCACGCTGGACTTTATACCTGCCATATTTCTCCCTGTGTCACCTGCCGCAGTGGATAACCTGTGCCTGCAGTTACAACAGCCCGGGAAGAAAAATAAAATCCACGCGTATAACCCTTGGAAATAACTGCATACAGCACTCAAATCTTTGCAAAAACAGTTTCCATTCGTAGCTGCATGAATCGCCCACGTCATATCTTTGACATGCTATCGTATAATGCGGAATATAGGTCAAGGTTCTTTCCATAGATATCACTGAAAGTTCACCCCTCGACTTATATACTGGTCCTTGGCACAACCAGAATACTAGTCGTCTGGCAACACGTGGGAGCTGCAGACCTTTCGGCATCTGCATCGTTATCTCCTCCATGTTGGCCGACACGTCCCAACGTTGACGCGGCCTGTGCAATTGGCCCAATGTGATCTTCCCTTTTTGTGCAGCGATCGTTCCTGGTGTTGTTAATTCCCTCAAAATGAGCACTGGTACTCGACGTCAGTTCACCGTGGCATTTAAAAAGAAAGTGATCGAATACACTGAAGTGAATGAGAACATGTCTGCTTAGCAGCACTTTGCTGTTTTGAAAAACAGTGTCCGATACTGGCGAACGCAGAAAGCCAAGCTGTCTGCCTGCAATGCGCAGAAGACGTCCTTTCGCAGGCGCCACACTGTGTACCCTGAGCTCGAAGGCAATGTGGCAAATTTTGTCCCCGAGCATCGTGCCAGATCCTTGGCAGTGACAGCGGTACTCATCTGTATCAAAGCTATCGAGTTCGCCTGTGAATCCGGACTGTCCAAGGAGCAATTCTGGCGCTCCATTTACTGGGTTCGCCGCTTCATGCAACGTAAAGGATTCGCACTTCGTCGGTGCGCATCAATCTGCCAGAAGTGTACGAAGACAAACTGGTCGAGTTTTAGCACTATTTTATCTGTTTCCGGCAGCAGCATGGCTACATGCTGGGACAGATGGGCAACACTGATGAAATGCCGGTGTGGTTCAGTATGCCGTCGTCCGCGAAAGCGTGCGAACGCGCCCAATTCGGAAGTCGCGCGAAGAAAGTCGTGTTTTTCGATGGGGAACGAGCATTTACGCTTCACGGTGATGCTCGCGTGCACAGCAGACGGCAAGAAGCTGCCCCCATATATAATCCTGAAGAGGAAGACGCTGCCGAAAGAGGTTTTCCCGTGGGACGTCGTCGTTGGCCTGAACAAAAAGGGCTACATGGACGAGGCCCTTATGGTCAGTTGGATCCGTATCGTCTGGAATCGGAGACCCGACGCGCTTCTGTGGTGTCCAAGCATGCTCGTCTTTGATGCCTTTCGTGGGCACTTGACCGCAGGTGGAAAGCAGGTGCTCCGTAACGGGAGGACAGAGCTTGCCGTCATTCTGGGAGGCATGACGTCAACACTTCAGCCGCTGGATGTCGGGCTCAACAAGCCCTTTAACTCTTTTGTTACCACGAGAAAATTATCTATTTTTATAGGTGTTGGAAAAAATTATTCACCACTGCAAATAATATTCCAGCACACATTGCAGCATAGCATATTGTGCATAAGGAAATGCTCTTTTCAAACACATACGCTGCCAAATAAAAAATCTTATTAGGTAAAACATAAAATTCTAGCAAGCGCCATTTTTGCTGCCAGTTGATAAAAACATCAATAAAAAATATACAAAAATATGATTATCATAGAAAATTCAGAATATACATTTCAAAAATAAGTTACCCAGGAATTGTGTCTGAAGAAGTAAATGCTCAGTACACCGCCGGTCTTCGGATACGAAAAAAAAAAAACTAAGACTAGCTCATCGTTCATGCAATGCAGTGAAGCAGTTCCTGGATTCTGTAAAGCATAGGTGCACTCCACAATTTTCCCACAAAACGTATAGCTTTTGTTTAACTTTGGGATCCTCGTAACACATTCTGCAGTTCCGCCTTTTCGGCATTTTTGGAGGACGGTGTGATGAAAAGTCCAAGGAACGCACTTCACCAGTTCATCTCGAGTCATGCACATCTTCCAGGACCGATCACTTTCAGCGTAGCTGGGCAACTACAAGATTATGCATCCGAGCATATCTGTTTATATTTTTGCACATTGTCTTTATCACCTCTGCCGAGAAGAACAGTAGAAAGAAATCCCATGCTGTTGTAAACTGTCCTTGCGTTGATCCGTAATGCTGGGCCGAGATGTGCTATGGGGGGCCTTCTTGGCGTGAATGGAAGTTTCTTTGCTGCCGATGGCAGCACGTCCTAACCAAGCGAAGTATGCACGCTGAAGATCATCAGTAGAGCTCTCAAGATACGAAAAAAGATCGGCAGATAGATGTGCACAAGAAAGGAGACCACTCAAGGCCATAAAGAAAACCCGCCGATGAAGAGCTGCGGATGTCCCATGCTGACTCAAAACATTGTCGCAGTCAGCACTTGAATCTACTTTACTGTCATCGTTGGAATCACAACTCTAGTTCTCATCACTAAATTCATGTGCAGATGCAGCATAGTTTCGAGCATGACGCTTTTCTCGCGATGCAGCCACGCGGGACGACGCCATGGGAGCGGCTTTCGATAACTGTGCAGTGTCACTGGCAGTGCCCCTTGCCCGGATTTTATGGGAGCAGCGTTACCATAACTCTTCGAAACTAGTTGGAAAAATCAGGTCCTCATGTTGGACATGCAGTGGATCTTCAGAAGTACACTTAAGTGGAAGAAAGCAACTCATACTCCAAACCAAAGCTCACTCAGTGAACAGGTGGTGTCATTTTCGGTGGATTATCACCACTCAGCACTGTTGGATGGGAAAGCTGGTGATATAATTTAATTCGTGACGTGCTGGAAGTCATTTGATTACAAGATTTTGATGCTAGTGCAGTGTAATCGTGAGCGGCATGCTTTTTTCTCGAGCTTGGCAGAAGGTGACAGCCACGCCTGTTTTTGCTAGAACATACGCACGCATTAGTTCGCAAGAAGGTCTGTTAAAAGTCACGACATCCCGATTCTGAAAGTGCAGTGCCTGTACTAACTGCTGGATGGCTTTATATGGATAGGAAATGGTTCCGTTGCGTCAAAATAGGCAATGTAACGCATCGTTCACCAGTGATAGATTTGAATAAGCATGGTAACGAAATACAGTGGAACCCCGGTTATACGTCCCCCTGTTTTACGACGATCCGGGTTTTATGACGGATTAGCGAAGTCCCCATAGAAGCAGTGCATTAAAAACCCCAGTTATCCTACACAATTTTATGCCTGACCCGACTTATACGACATCCCTTGCGAAGCCCGGGACCCCCGTGACGACCCGTGCGAAGCGCGTTCGTTTCTCTCTCCCCCACCAGCAGCCGCCCTCGATGCTCGCTGTGCTGGAATACCGCCTTTTCTTCTCCACAATCACTTTCTCCCTCTCTTCTCGGTGGCGTCGCCTCTCGTCGCGCTGGGGAAGGGTTTCTCTCCTTCCAGTTTCCCAGCAGCAGATCGCTGACAAGGTAGCACGGAGAGGCCTAGGTTTATCGCATGTGTTCTTTGTCGTAATCCTAGCGACCAGCATTCAGCGGAGGTTTTGAGTTGTGTGCAGCAACGCGACGCACGATGTCCCAAAAGCGGCCAGTTCTATCGCTCGGCGATAAGCTGAATATTATCGAGGAACTGAAAGCGGCATGGAGCCACGAAAGCCAGCATTGCCTGGAACCTTAATATACCCGAATCTCCAACATCATTAAGTGCGTCAAGCAAGGGTACCGGACGCAATTAGTGCTGCGTCGGCTGGCGGCTATGGAGGGCAGCGAGTCAAATAAAAAGATTGTGCTCGACACCATACATTTTATTGCCAGTTCGTGGAACGCAGTGTCGCGAAGCACAATCGCTAAGTCGTTCAAGCACTGTGGCTTTAAGCGAGAGACTGCCTCCTCTGCTGGAGATGCAACAACCTCGATGCCGCTTGAGGCCGATGCAGACTTTGCCGCCGCCGATTTCGAGTGTTTAAACGTCGCCACGACCTTCGCCAAGTACATGGAGGCCGACGACAACATTGCGAACTGTGGCGAGATGTCGCTGGATGACGCCATCGAGGAGGCTTTGCCTAATGCCGACACCACTGTGACATCACACGAGGACAACGACAATGCCACAAATGTCGTGCCTGTGCCTACCACGTTTGCCGAGGTGCTATGGCACATAGACGACATCCGGAACTTCATCTGTTCACGCAACACTGCAGAGGACCTCCTTTTGAACGTTGCCCAACTCGAGCGAAAACTCTTGCTTGATGGATCAAACAAAGTCCAAAAGAAACTTAACGACTTTTTTGAAAGTTTGCGCCGGCTGGCGGGAATCACGGCCGTAGGCAGTGGAGTGCCGTAAAGGTTCGTTTGAATAAAGCATGGTTGGTACTTATACTGCAGCATTAATTCTTATTGGATTTACTTTTTTGGTAATTTGGGTTTCCAAGCCTGCAGAGTATGGTAGTAGTTTACATTGAAGTTTCTCGTAAATCCGTCGCGCGAAATAAGTGCTATTTTTATAGGCATAATTTATGTTCAGATTTTACAATGCTTTTTCACGGTCCAGAGAAAATCGTATAAGCAGGGTTCCACTGTAGTTAAAGACCGTGTGTGTGAACTCTATAATCAGTGGATGGCCGGCGAAAACCCGAAGACCCTAACCAGCCGGCTGCGCAGGTCACCTCTCACCACTGTGGCCACGTCAGTGTAGCAGGCTTGGCACTCGCTGCCCGATCATATGGTGGTGCAGGCATTCAAGAAATGTTGAATTAGCAACTCCTTGGACGGCATGTTGTGGGACGCAGCCAGTGAGAAGCAGTCGTCTTTGGACGAGAGTTCAGACAGCTCGAACGAGTGAGCAGGCGCTGAGTCTGATGGCACCAGTACATGAAATGAAGTTTTGTGCCTTAGAATTTTTATGTTGACTTCTTTGCTTCAACGTAAGGGAGTCGACTTATATTCCGTATTATACGGGACCTTTTTCATCCCCCCCTCTTAGGTGACGCTGATAAAGCTGGATTCACACGATGGACGTGATTGTGGACAAATCAGTCATATGACATACCGTATTTACTCGCGTAATGAACCCACTCGCGTAATGAACCCACCCCCCACTTTTGTCGTCGAAAATTGATTTTTTTTTTTTACGTCGCGTAAATAACGCGCACCCGCCCGCAGGGTCGGTGTTCAGCATGTTCGCGTTATCTCGGCTCAATTGGCCGGCGCTGTCGACTGTCGACGATCATAAAATTGTCTGATCGCGCAGTGATAAAATAAACATCATTTGAAGCCAACGATGCTGAACACCGGCGACGCGAACGCGGGTGACGCGGGCGTCGACTGCACGCTTTCGTTGATCGTTCATTGACCTTGCATGATTCGTTGGTGGATGCGCAAAGGGCTTTACTGGGGCGTCCTCTTTGAAATGGGGTGACGGCAGTTTCCACCACGCTCGGCTATTTTCTTTGTATTTCTCGAACCAATTTGTCAAACTTCTCTAGATTCTTTTTTTTTACAATGATGATGATGATGATGCAGGTTGCCGAGTGCCATCTATTAAATGCAAAGCAAACCTCTGCTTATAGCGCCATGCATGCGCGGCGGCGGCAGAACGAAGTAAAGACAACACACTTGGACAGCGTCGGTCGCCATTTCGCCAGTCCTATTTTGTTGCTGTTTAAGTGCTTCGCTACGACCTTTGCATTATTTCGTGCGTGCTGTGCATTTTCTGCGCATTGTGCGATGGGGCGTAACGCTAGCTACACGGCCAGTTTTAAGCTCAAAGTCGTGGAGCATGCTTTGGAGCATGGCAATCGCACGGCTGGACGGCATTTTAGTGTAGACCCCGTGCGTGTGCGCTACTGGAGGAATCAACAAGAGGAACTCAGAGTGACGAAGAAAGATCGCCGGGCCTTTCGCGGGCCGAAGCAGGGCAAGTTTCCTCGCGTCGAGGAAGAAGTTCTGAGCTATGTGAAGAGGCTCCGCAACGAAGGATGTGCCGTATCCCACGAGCTGATACAGAATCACGCGCGGGCCACTGCAAGAAGTCACGGCATTGCCGCGAGTGAATTTAAGGCGAGCAGTGGTTGGACGACTCGTTTCATGCGCCGGAACGTGTTGTGCCTCAGAAGGCGTACTACGTTATGCCAGCGGCTGCCGGCAGACTGTGGGGACAAAGTGCGTGATTTCCACCGCTTTGTCATTCGGATCCGTGAGGACAAAAAGTTCCTGCTGTCGCAAATCGGGAACGCGGACCAGACGCCTATAAACTTTGACATGCCAAGAAACAGCACTGTCGATATGAAAGGTGCGAAAAGTGTGCAGGTTAAGACGACGGGCGCCGAGAAGCAGCGGTGCACCGTGATGTTAGCTGTAACAGCGGACGGCAGGAAGCTGCCGCCGTTCGTCGTCTTCAAAAGAAAGACTCTGCCAAAGGGAACTCTTCCTGCCGGTATCCACATTCGCGCCCAGGAGAAAGGGTGGATGTCGGCCGAGCTGGTGTCCGACTGGCTGAAAACAGTCTGGGGACGGCGGCCCGGGGCTCTTCTCCTGCCATCGCTGCTTGTTATGGACAGCTTCCGCGGCCATCTGGAAAAAAATGTCCGCTGCCGAATGAGCGAGTTACGCACGGACCTCGCTATCATCCCAGGTGGCTTGACATCAGTGCTGCAGCCCCTTGATGTTTCCATTAATAAGCCCTTTAAGGACAACGTGCGCCGGCTCTATACAGAGTGGATGGCCGCGGGAAACCACGACCTGACTCCCGCAGGTAAGATTAGAAGGCCCACCGTCGACATGCTCTGTCTATGGATTCTAGAAGCATGGAGTGTGATTCCCAGCGAGATGGTCGTCCGCAGCTTCAAAAAGACTGGCATCTCCAACAGCCTCGACGGCAGTGAAGACAACGCGCTGTGGGAAGACGACGACGCCGACGAAGTCGCAAGCGATATGAGTGGAAGCGTGGATTCAGATAGCGAGCCCGAGTGAGACAGACCATAAGCAGCCAGCAGCATGAAAATAAAAATGAATTTTTAATTCACATTCATCGCGTACGTGTTTTTACTATAAAGGTAAGGTTGGGATTGCGATTTTCCTATCTTCATTGTGACATGAAATTTCGACCTAAAAAATATCTAAATTTTTTTTCCCCGCGTAATGAACCCTCCCCCCAAATTTATGTCAACTTATGTGGAAAAAAGGTGGGTTCATTACGCGAGTAAATACGGTAAACCCAGTAACTTTGCGGCTAGAATTCACATGCAGAGGATGACAGCATGGACGGAGCTACCCTTGTATGGGCAACTGCAACGGAGCAAAGCGATCGAGATGAAAATCCTAACGGTGATTTGCCTCTCCCTGTAATATGAAGCACTTCACTCAGACCAAGGGAGCACCACTGGAACCGAGTTTGCCAGCACTGTGGGCACTTTTTGCCAATTACTAAACTAAATAATATTGCAACCTGTAAAGAGGAGGAGAATGGGCCACCATAAAGAAGCAGAGGAAGGAACTTCAACATGCATAGGTGGGGATCTGTAGGAGATAAGGAAACCTTGAATAGCAAAGAACTTTGCCTTGAAATGAGCCTTCAGGCAGCATGGCGCTGGGGAGAGAGTGGGGTTCCCAAGGAGATACCGAAACTTTGTATGGCAGAGAACCATGCTTTCAAATGTAGCTTCACGGCAGCGCAGTGCACACTGCCGTGAAGCCACACCTCGGGGCGATATTCGCCTATAACTCACACATCCGATTTTACTGTTAAGTATTTTGAATTTTGGGTGTGGGTGATATGCGCGAATATATCTTATTTTCACCACAAGCTGTGGGAGCAGCAACACAGTTTTCATCATTCCCACTCTGCTGCCACAAACCTGCGTACATTCCTTCATAGACTTGTACCCTGATTTCCATACCAGAGGCCACATGGACAACATATATTTTGACCCGTCCAAAGCTTTCAGTTTGGTTTCCCACTCTCTGTTCCTGTGCAAGATGACTTTGTGTGGCGCATGCAGGAAATAGCCAACATGTTTTCTAGTTGCCTGTCTCATCGCACAAATGCTGTACTCATGTCGGGTTGCCTCTCCAAGGTATTTCGCTCTTCCTCGAGTGTCCCTCAGGGCAGCAATTTGGTCTTGCATGTCAAATGCTATGATGTGTTACTCTTTGCTGATGACATTCAATTGTTTCATAGCACTGGCTCCACTGACAATTGCTGTCTTATGCGACATTGTATTGACTTTGTCTCATGATGGTGCTCCAACATGAAGCTGCTAATCAACCCGTCCAAGCCCCGTGTGATATCATTGTTGCTGTCACTGCCCAATTTATCGTTTGTATACAGTCACCGACTGATTTACCGGACTCCGGAAATTCGGACATGCTCGATTCTTCAGTCTGCTTCGCGGCACCGCCATTCTCCCCATTGACCACAATGTATAACAACTTCTGAAAGTTCGGACGCCTTGCAACCTCTCGTCTGATTTTTCGGACACTCCTTGAGCCAACTCGATCGAGAGTAGCATGCACCGATTCTGACCGTTGCATGGTTCGACTTGCTGAACGCCATATTTTTTTGAACGGAGCCTCCTTGCTGCCCCAAGAAGTGGCGCTACTGCAAATCTCTGCTCATCATCATCGTTTCTGCCTGGTTTGTAGCTACAGCATTTCCGGTCTCAGCTTAGTATGCCATGTCAAGACAATCCAGCAGCTGATTTGTTTGTTTCTTCGTGCACGATGCTACGAGTAGGCCAGGTTTTTCATTTGTGTGACTGATGTCTGCGTGACAGCATGGTGATGTTTGCTGTGTGTGCTGTGTTGAAGTTGCGGTGATGCAACACGGCATACGGAAACATTGCGTCAAGTGTCTAATGGCGCCGACAGTGCCCGTGCATACTGCGCTGGGGAATGCCGGCAAGCGGGTGCCGGGAGGCCTAGGATTTGTCGCCTTCCGATGTGCTCCCTACTGACGCTGAAAATGTTCTGCCGAGACCTGCACAGTGGTTGCATTGCGATTCCGGACACCGTCTCATTTGACAGTTTCACAGGTGCTGATACTGCTGTACTGACATGCGCAGAACTCGACGACGGCGAGATCATTCGTCAGGTGTCTGCTGCACCGCCGGACTATGACTCCGAGTCGGAAGATGACGCACCATGTGCTACGCTACCGTTGCACGTGAAGCGTGTACAAGCAGTGACTGTGCTTTTAGCCGCCTATAGTGACCGTACGACCCTCTCCGAGGTTCAGGCTTATCTGATTGTGCCTAAACGGAACAGCGTGCAACGGTGCATTCACAATTTCTTCACGCCTACTGCTGAGCCCGAATAAGTACATGGAAATAAAGTAATTTTTTTTCTTAATCTGCTTTTTCGAACACCCGTTTATTCGGACATTTCCGCCTCCTTGCGAGGTCCAAATAAACGGTCGGCGACTGTACAGTAAGTGGCCTAGGTATTGCAAAAGCTTCAGTAATCTGTGACCTGGGGGTATATATACAAATGACTCACTAAGCTCTAAGTGGGACATTGAAGTAATAACCAACAGCACTCTGAAGACCTGAAGCATCACCAAAGAATTCGCCAAACCAGCTTCTTATAATTGAACCTCGATATATCGAATCATGCAGTGATCGCGAAATATTTTGATATAGCCAGAATTCGATGTATAAAATCACAAAAAATGTGTCAAAAACTTCTGCAAATCAATCAATGAACCAAGGGCGCTATCGGGGTTCCGCGCATTTGGCTGTGCCGTATGCATTTGGCCTAGGCTGCGCCGACTTTGTCCGCCGGGAACGCGTGGTCGATTGCGCTGCATATATAATTAGCATAAACCTGCCATGGTTGCTCAGTGGCTATGGTGTTGGGCTGCTGAGCAGGTGGTCACGGGATTGACTCCCAGCCACGGCGGCCGCGTTTCGATGGGGCTGCAATGCGAAAACACCCGTGTGCTTAGATTTGGGTGCACGTTAAAAAACCCCAGGTGGTCAAAATTTCCGGAGTCCTCCATTACGGCGTGCCTCATAATCAGAAAGTGGTTTTGTCACGTACAACCCCATAATTTTATTTCATAATTAGCATAGGCCGCACCGACTTCGTCCGCTGCACGAAGTCTGCGCAGTCTAGGCCATTCGTGCGCACCAAACAACGATCCCCAATCGCGCCCCAATCGTGGCACAGTAAATAATTGAAGCTTCACAAAAAGTATTTATTTATTTGGCTGAAAGTGCTGTAGTAGTATAGCCTGCTTTTTATTGGCAGCTGCGAGCTTAAACACAGTGTCGTCAACATAGTCTAAACGATCCACAAGCGATAGGCCGGTGCCCTCTATTGCGCTGCAGTGGTGGCATAGAAGGGTCAAAGCAACTAAAGCCTCATTTGAAGTCGGGAGCGAGGCAACATCAGCGCTTGCGGGATCAACTCCCCCAAAATGACCCATTAGCTGTTATTGTGACCAACTCGCTATCTGTATGTACAGCACTAACTGCATCTTTAAATTCAAGAATTTAAAGAGCCTTTCATTCATTGGTACCTCCGTACTTACTCAAGGTATGTTTGCTTTGGGTACCAGGACATTATGGGTTGCACTTTAATAAAATGGCTGACTCACTTGCACGAACATCCCTCAACAGCCCTATCATATCTGTTTTGCCGACATCAGCTTGTGTCACTGCGGCTAGGTACAGAAATTTCGATATATCTCAAAACCCTGCAATATCCATGCTAACACCGTCTTCTGAATTCCACCATCTTGGCTTCCCATGGAATAATAATCGGTGCCCTTCAAGGCAATTGGAAGTTTGCTTTTACAAAATTGAGATGTTGTATACCTCCTCTAAATTTTCACTTACACAGGTCTGGTCTCGCTATGTCCCCCCTATGTTCTTTTTTGCAGTGTACCTGAAACTATTGAACATTATTTTCTCTCATGCCGCTGCTTTCTAATACAAAGGAAACTATTAAAATACTCTTTTACCAAACTTGGGCTATCACTAACCTCACCAACCATTCTTTCTTTTGGGGCGACCTCACTGGGATCCAGCCACAGGGATGCTTTTATTGCAGATTACAATTTTAGTAGAGAGACAAAAAGAGTACCTTGCTGAATTTCTAAAATTGTCAATAATTTCTGTTATTTCCTTTCTTTACATTAACTTATTATATCAAAATTTTTAACAATATTTTCATTACACTTCTAAATTACAGTTCTATCGTTCCGTGCTCCACTATTCAAATCTAGTTTCGCTTTACTTCTAAGCATATGGAAAACCGCCTGCTTCTTGGCCAATCCCCCATAGTGGGTACGCGCCGCTGTTGAGGGTACAAGACAAGACTTCTGCTGCGATCTCCACGTCCGTCAATCGAAGCATTTTGAAACACTGTCAGTAACAAAGGAATTAAGTGAGACGTCTGCCAAGGCGTCTATGACTGAGCCCAGTGAGTACTCACTGTAGCATGTCTTTGCGGATGCAAACCGCCAGTTCTCGCGAGGCACGGCAGGTGCAGAGCACAGCACCGAGGAGGAGTCGGTGTGGCAAATGCAATGCGTCGTTGATGTTGTTGAACTAGCCAAGCCGCTGCGTGTGTACGCCGCTATGTTCGAATAGTGCCCTCGGCACTATTCGCGATCGATGTGTGCAGCTATAGTGTGCAGCAGTCGGGAATGCCCGTCAGGCCACTGCTTATTTCGAAGGTGTTGTAGGAAAGCCTGTGCACTGAGTGTATGTGGTGCGCGATGGCAGAGTTCGACATCTCCATTTGACGTCCGACCTCGTTCTAAATAAAAAATGCTTCCAATTTTCCAAATGATATAGAAAGCATTCGACATACGCAATAATTTGATATATCCTTGTTCGATATATCGAGGTTTGACTGTATTGCGCTATGCCATGCTGTAGTGTACTCTAAGCTGGAGTACTGCTCTGTTGTCTGCAACTCTCTGCATCAGTAGCTCTCTGCCTTGATAGAATGCATTCAAAGAGAGTTCATCAGGATATACTCGAGAATCTTGCTGATACGATCATGCCTGATAAGAATTTTGGGCTGATACGAATTTTTCAAAGGTCCTGGCACAAGTCCATTAGCTTACATTCTGGTAAATTTTGAAATTTGCTAACTGCTTTTCACGCCACAGCGATTGATATGAACAATTGAGCCTCTGCGCATTCCTCAGCAGAGCCGGTGAGGAGGCGCCGGTATAGCACCAGATAGTGTCTTTTCTCGGGCCAGCAGAGCGGTTGCGTTGATGTGCTGATTGCATTCCTTTTGCCTGGATGGTCTACGTCACTTCACCTTCATTGCACAAGTCGATCATATCATTGTCTTCCCATTATGTGCAGGTGTATATGTATAGTTTGGGTATTGGCCCTGTCCAATTTAAATGCTGTCATTGTTTTTCTCTTAGTTTTGCTCCACGCATTGTGTTTGTTACGGTTCTTGTGTGCCTTTATGTGTTTATTAGGCTTCTTTGCTGCTACATACACCATTCAATTTGTACGGTATTGTGCACCACACTAAAGGCACCAAACTGTTTGTGGTCACATATTCAATAAATAAATGAGTGAGGGAGGAAGGAAGGGAGCCCCAACATGCAGGGGTGGGGAGGAGGTTGGGTATTCTTATGAGAAAACAAAACTTTGTATAGTGGAAAACTTTTGCCTTGAGGTGTTGCTTCACAGCAGCAACACACGCACTGCCACAAAGCCACATTTCAAGGCAATATTCGTATAAAGCTCTCACCCAGACTTTGCTGTAAATGTTAAACTTCTTTTTTGTGTTATTCATACAAAAATACGATGTGTGCCAGTGGTGAAGACAGTGAAATAGCAAACAAAGCTAAAATAATGGCATCTTAAGGTAGTTGCACATTGTGGCAAATGCATCTGTTTTTAGTTGCAGACAGCATATTTTTTTTTTACTGTTTACTAACGTGTGAGCTGTACCTGAGAAATTCTGGCCCAAATTCAATTTCAAGAAGTGCTTCCCTTACCCGAATATATGGTACTGTACTTGTGCGAAAATTGTTTGCTTGAAGTTGGTCAGAGTGGCTATTCAAAGGTCATAGTTGGTTAAAGCGGCGATTGCAAGAGCCTATACCGCAACCCAAAGCTCCTGCCCTGTGGCAGCTTTCCTCACATTCTCAGGCAGTTCTGAGCAATCTTGGATGACAGATAAACTAGAACCAAGGTAGTATCCAAGGTGCAGCCTTTTTTCAAAGATAGCCGTGGCTTTTCTATTTTGAGGTGCTCGCCAGCCTTTTTCGACGAAGAAATCCGAGCACTTCACGAGCGGAGAAACAACATTCGTCAGGTGCAGCAGCGGAGAACAGTGTCCATGGAGAACTACACCAGCCTTCCCGATGACATTCCGCTGCCACTGGTGATTGGGACCAAAGTGACTGGTATGTATACCAGCCAGCCTTCCAGGATATTTTAAAAAGTTTGTGAATTTACAATACACAAATGCTGCATCGAGTTTCATGAAAAATGAGGTGTTAGAAAGGTGGAGCAGCGCAATATTGAAAAAAAAAAGTAGATCTATACAGAAGAGAAATGTGATGATTTCCGTGCTGCCCTTTTTCTTTCAGCGCAGGATGCCATATGCCAGAGAAGTACTTGCTCTGAACCAGTTTAATCAGCCAAGTTCCTAAAGCAGGCAACATTGGCGGCAGCAAAGTCGCTAAAAATGTCATTGTGATCTAAATGCAGTGTAGCAGTTCTCTGCCTGTACTGTTCCAAGTTTGCTGCTGCTGCTTTTGTGCTGCCTCTAAAGGCAAGTAATCACTAATAAAGTGCGTATGTATCCCACAAGCAGGACGTGCTCGGGGCGAACTTTAATTAATTTCATGCTATCCCCCCCCCCCCCTCTTGTGTTGTGAAAAATAGGGCTGCCTGCTCATCATTAACATAAAATTTTGACAACCTGGTAGTCATAATATCGGAAAGTTTGTCATTACACTGCATATTATGAAGCATGCTTTATTAAACGCACAAAGGGGGCATTAGAGACAATTTCCCAAAGCAGTTCTCAAACTTTGGGCTGTTCGGAGTATACATATTCGGGCATTATCATGTAAAGGTTAGAAGTGCTGCTTTGTTGGCCAGTTAATATCTGTGTGTACCTTCGTGACCAAATTGGTAATTTGTGTATCTGCTGCGATGGCAGAGTGGAAAAAGTGTTTTTTTCTCTAGTTTGAATGGTTGTGGCAGATGGTGCCACTATTGTAAAGAGTATGTTGCACTGAGACATATTAATATAGAATTCATTAAAACAACACAGGTACTGCATCTATAAATAGTGCCTAAGAGTACCCATTGCTGAATAGCATGTCCGTACAACATTTTATTGAGAGTGGTTTTGTTTAGCCAGAAAAATCTTACTGTCTTAGCGATGCAACCTGCTCTTCACTGTTATGTCCGCTGTGTATGAAATGAAAGTTATTACATTTCTTCTTCAATTTCATGTTTGACTGTGTGCAGTAAACAACGTAAATATCCAAAACCTATTAGAAAAATATGTGGATTTTTTAATATTAACTATTTGATTCAGAGACCAAATCAAATAGGTCTACAATTGAACCCACTTATAATGATACCGGTTTTGACAATATAACATATATAATGAGCAGCCATTGTATCATAAACTTTTGAATGTATTTTATGGTAAAATGAACCGCTTACTGCGTTGTCAGTTATAACAGTTAAAACTGGTTACTGGGTGTGTGCCTAGAAAAAAATAAGAATGCACAATCCTCTAAAAAAAAAGATGTGGGCCGTTTGTCACACTTGCCTTTGTGCCGTAGACGAGTATGCTCTGCGTGCGCGTCACGGCAGCACACGTGAAGCAGGGCTTGCAGGTACAGTCAAACCTTGATACCATAATGAACCTCGATTTAACAAAATTTGCCATGTGACATACTATTTTCATTTCCTGATCTTAGTTGCAATTGTATTCTGTGTTCTTTACTCTTTTGCAATTTAATTAAGTAATTTTGTGACACGGTTTATGACTTAACAAAGTTTTGGCCATTTCAAGCATGTACTTGAGCCTGTATGGCTAGTAAATCTAGCAAGAGACCATGAAAATGTCGGTCGAGGCAGAAGTTGAATTCTGCATGAAAAGTTCAGGCATGTCCACTTTCAAACCATGAGTCATGGTCATGGTCTTCATCATGAGCCACGCCGATGCATTGCTTTCGGTGGAATCCGCATTGCACATGCTGGCATTCATAACCATGCTATTATGGCTCGACCTTCTTGCAGTTTGTTTAAAAGTGCTTACTAACAAGATACTGTCCACTTGGAATGCTCTAGGAATTAGTAAACTCAATTTTAATAATGAAACAATAAAACATCGAATTAAAGAATTCACAATTTTAGGAAGCTTTTCGCTGTAAGTACAACTTTGTTATATCGAGGTTCGCCTATCAAAGCCAGCGACTACGACAAACAAGTATAGCAAAAGTTTGTGAGTGCGCGTACTGGTAAGAATGGCCAAAGCTCACATGTGGACAATGTTGAGGACTGATGAATTTGCAGAACACTGTGTTTAAACTGGCAGTAGCATGAAGGTTGTCCCATGATATATGCACTTCCTGACAATGTGCATTTTGGCGGGTGAGTTTAATATGTACTCACGGCCTTGACTGACTTTTCCAGGCTGCTGGAGTTGTACAACGGAACAAATTGATATTAGTGCCATAGAGATTAGTTTTTCCGGCTTGCCCGATAATTCAAACATTCTTGCGGCCCCATTCTGGTCCACAAAAATCGGTCGGCAGCTGTAGGTAATTTCTGCAGTCAAACAATAAAAAGCCAAAGAATGACAACGCTCACATGTTTGGTGTGGACTGCATGCTGTTGGGTGCGGCTGGAGCAACAGGCCTTCGTTACCTAGGCAACCCTTGCTGAGCCAGCATGTTGCTGCCACTTCTTTTTTTTCCTCTATTCCTTGCGCGTTCACTTGCTCTGCATCTCCTCCTCTTCTGCATCATCCTCATTGCTCTTCCCTCTGCCGATGCACCTTGTTGGGAAGGGAACTTGCTGCAGTGCTTGTCTGTAACATTTTCCAGCAACTGCATCATGACCGGTTGTGCACCATAAGCGTTTAAGTTAGAAGTGGTCTGAGCTGGAAGGCACTAGCATTAGAACACTCATGCAAACAAAGATTTGTCTGTTGGCTTGTGTATGGCATAAGAGGGGAGTGGAGATGGTGGAGACACCCGACGTCATGAGAGAGGAAGCATGCTGAAGGGACAAGTGCACAGATAGATGCACTACAGTAGATGCGCTTCACTCCAGGGCAAGTCCAGACACGTGTCATGAGTTCAAATAGCCACATTAGTGGATGCATTTGTGTTATTTGTGCTGCGTAGTCAAAGGTAATGATGGTACAAGTGATTCCTGTACAAGAATGTCGACGGAAGATTGCCCAAGACTATGCGACGAAGAGTGTGGCACATCTCATGGCGTGCGCAGAACGGGATTGCGCAACAGGAGCCAAACAGGGGGAGAACTAATGCTAATGCATTACTGTCGCATTAATTCCACTGATTGCCCTCAAATTAAATTGTTGAATTGATCTGTGCTGCTGTTGTTGGCCTGTTTTCTCTCGCTAGACCCGTAAAATCTCAATGCTGTTCATATTTTCTTTCCTTCAGCTCGCTTAAGAAAACCACAAGATGGGCTTTTTGAAGGCTCTATCGATGCCGTTGACACACAGACAGCAACGTACCGCACCAAGTTCGACCGGTCAGGCCTTGGCACGCATTCAGTCCCTGACTATGAAGTCCTGGTGAGTGAAGGCCTTTCATTTAAAACAGCTACACTGGAGCCATCGGTATACAACCCCTGTATTCGTAGAGTCCCAAGTTTCATGATGGGTTAATGTGGTCCCAGCAAATTTCCCATAGAGATAGTACATTAAAAACCGTGATCATACAACCCAAGATTACGAATGTCCCGTTTCATATGACGACAAGCATGAAACTATGAGTGACACCGCAGGTGACCTTCTTGTGGACATTGCTGCACTTCAGCGAGAGCGCTTGCTATGTGGCTCAAAGAAAATCAGTGAAATTGACCCACTTTTTTTATAAACTCTGTAAATGAGAAAACAGTGTTTTAGCACGCTAGCAGGCTTGTATTGTGGTAGACGGTATGACAAATCTCTGCAATAAACCGTGATTGGGATTCAGATGCAGCATTCTTAATGCATTTGTCGTAAAAACCTGCATATAATACGAACCCGCATGTAGCACGAGGTGAAAGTTTTGGGATGCGAAATGGAAAAAAAAAAGTTTATCCATGTATAATATGAGTTAGGAAAACTCGAAGAAAATTTTTCATTTAAAATGCACTCCGCACTTCAATCGCTGTCTTCGTCTGCTGCGCTTTCTTCGGATAGTTCCTTGTCGGTCATATCTTCCCAGAAGTACTCATCCTCTGTGCCATCGAGCGCGTTCGAAGTGCCGCACTTTTTGAATGCGCGATGCACAAGGTCCTCTGGTATGTTGGCCCAAGCGTCCACAATTCGCTTGCATAGCGTGGCTGGCGAAGCCCGCTTCAGCTGCCCAGTCGGTGTCACTGCAGGCTCACCTGAGCGCATCCAATCTGCGTATGCTTCCCTCGTTGACGCCAAACTGCCTCCCCGCTGCACTGTTGCCCATGTCCTGTGCGGCTAAAATAACCTTTCTATTGAAAGCAGCCGAGTACTGTTTTCGTGGTCCGGACATCTTGGCCCTTCAGTGTGGAATAAGAAAGATGCACTTCGCGAAGCGGGGTTTGCACGTGTGCTGCCAAGGTGCACACTCAACAATAAAGAAACGATGCTGTAGTCACGCAGCAATAACGAAGCCAAGCTGTAGCCATGAAGCAATAAGGAAGCTGAGCCATAGCCATGCAGCAATAATGCAGTCAAGCCATAGCCACGCAGCAATGACAAAACCAAAACTTCTAGCCCAACTTTCTGACTGAAGTTTTTGTTCGGATCTGCATATAGTACGAGGCCGAAATTTGGGACGCTAAAAATAGGAAAAAAACCTCGTATTACATGCATATTTTTATGGTACTTTTTGGGTAGTCTTGGTTTCATAGTCCTGCATAGTATTCTCAAGTTGAAGCTCCTCGCAACTCTTTCCTGCAAAACCATGTACAATAGAATTTCATTTATATGTATATAAGGAAAAGAACGTGACAAAGAACATTCTAACTGGCAAAACATACGATCCAAAGTCGGAATAAAAATTTGGCCGACTAAGTTGGAGTTGACATCTATGTACCGTATTTACTTGCATAATGATCACAACCCTGAATTTTGTCGTCAGAATTCGATTTTTTTTTTTTTTCCCGTGTAATGATCGCACCCCGAACTTGCCACAGCAATATGTTGTGTGCAAGTTGATGATGATGGTGGGGTGTATGATGGTCGCGCTTACCATCTGTCGAATGCTGTCGAATGCTACGCGAACGACTCTTCAAGACATACCAAGCAGTCCGCACGCACCAGACATTCTTAAGCAGATGCCCCATTTCATCCCTTTCACCACTTTCCGCACTTCCATGAAAAAAATCTACAACCAGACGTGCCTTCGCTTTATTATTTGTAGGCTTTATAATGGTTGTGGTCAACAATAACAAAAAAGGCACCTTTCGATTCTTCTCGTCTGCACTCGTGGGCATGCAACAAATTGCGGGCGGCAACGATAGTGGCCACATTTACACTGATACATTAGAAGTGTACCCTATTCATACGCCAACACTTGTAACACAGCTGAGATATTCACCCATCCATAGCGGAAGTGTGCCGTATTAAGATAGTACTGAAGACAAATGTCGCAGTTTCCGCAGCGTGCCTGCCATGGGTTTCTGTCACTGGCAGCTAAGCGCAGCCATCTCTGTTTCTGTCCCCTCAAAGTAGTCATGGCTACGTTATTGCCGCAAACTTGCCGATAGTAACAATATTCATTACTGATATGGAAGAAACTGTTTCAATGTGCATAACGTACTCGCGAGAAGAAAAAAAATCGTGTTCGGCACATTCCGTTTGCTCCGCCAGCCGACATGTTTGTTTTGGTGTCCCGCACTGTTACAGTGACAGCCGCCTATTTGTTGACCTGTTGTCATCCAGCAGCAAACATGAAATGAAAAGAAGTTTTATTTTTGCAGGAAATTTAACTCGTGCAATGATCGCACTCCTGAATTTGTGTAAATTTTTTTGACAGAAAAGTGCGATCGTAATGTAAGTAAATTCGGTAATGTGAAGTGTTCCATGAATCATTGCAGCATGAGACAAAACGGCACCACGTGCCCATCTGGTTGGACTCGAATGGCCTGAGATGTGCTTTGAGACGACGATGCAAAACTGAAACGAAATCAAGCTGGTGGACAACACCGGAATACGATGCTGCTGGCGCAAAACATGACGTTCACTCTGGGGAAATGGCGGTGCATTTAGGTTACTGCCTGGAAAGCGTGCAGTACACTTCTTAGGCCATATGTGCAGTGAAAGAGATAGGTGAAAATGCTTACTGCAACGAGGAGGGGGGGGGATTGACGGTGATAGCTTGAAATGGACATGGGCGACAACATGCAAAGAGGTTTGCTGGTGCTGGAATAGGAAACCGGGTGCATGGGGCCATTTTCGCGTGACACGGGCAAGTACTACAGGGAAGCTACCACTACAGTCGTCTACTGCGCTCGATTGTGCATGCCTCGCACCATTTCTTATTTGCATGGGATCTGATGGCCTGAAAACATCTCATACGATCACAATTTGTGGACATATTGAACGTTAGTGCTAAAAGATTGCGTTTTCTGAGAATGTATTAACCAGTAAAAAATAACTGTACAGTAAAACCTTGTCAAACCGTACCCACTTAAACAGTAGTTTCGTTTTAAAAGTAGTAAAGTCAAATCCCTGACTCAGCGGCCATTGAACATAAGGTGTTTTGTATCCACATAAAATTTACCAGCTTATTGCTTACGTATCTTAACACATAGTGTTTCCACTTTTCGTCGCACAAGCACGGCGCCGTTTCATCTCCATCGGGCAACCCAGCAGAACAACAAGCCTCGGAGATCTGAACTACGGCCTCCAAGTGCCCTGTGCATTTGTGCGTGAAGCCACATCAACATCAATATCATATCGGCGCCGTCCCAGAGAGCGTTGTGGCGTCGTGTAAGCGAGGACTTGCATCATGCTGAAGCTCGAAGAAAAAGGACGCCGGGTGCTCAGCATAGAAAAAAAATTCGACAATGTTCGTCCTGTCCAACATGACATGAAGAAGTCGGCACTGGCACGCGACATGGGTTTACTGTTGACTACGGTGTGTGGCATTTGGAATGTGAAGAAATTGCTTGGCAGCGCTGCTGCGATCGCAAAGAGATGTCGGCTGTGAGGTTCGACTTTTTGCCATCATTGCCTCTGTTTTGTCGAAGTGTCGCCTAGTGACAGTGATAAGCATGACACGGAAAGTGACAGCACAAGAGGTTCAGGCCCGACAGTGGCGGAAGCTGTGCGTTACGTCAGCCTCACGAATGCAATTGCTTGTTGGATTAAGTCGTTTTTTAATTTTTTAACATGCTCACTAGAGAGTGACAGCATCGGGCGACATGGTGTCAGCCTGTCTTAACATAAAACAAGGTTCTGTGTCACTCAGGGAATATTGCAAAGGCACTCGGGGAAAACTGGGAAAACTCAGGGACTTTGAAAATGTCATCTTGGTAGACATCCTGCTATGATTAGTTATAAAAGTGTTTTAGGGCCCCTTTAATTAAAGTGGCGTGTTGTCGCATTTGCGCTTCATTGGCCACAGATACCAAGCACACGGGTGGTATTCTCAAGTGATCACCGTGTGCAGATAGTGAGGGCCAGAAGGGCTGGCCGACCTATACATTAGAACCTCATTGATAGGATCCCGTTACGTACAATTTCTCGGCACCATTGTTCGCGATTGAGAACACAAAAATGGCCCAATACAGTTGCGCTTCTTTTTTACCACTTCATACGTTCCTGGAAAACACGAATCTTTCAGGACCAACGTTCATTACATCAGCGAACTGTGATCATATGATACGTTTATCAGCCACTAGATTCCACGCAAACAAGAAAATGAGCGAGGTGCTTGCAGTCGAGAACAGTGCCTGCCCGCCCATCTCACATGAAAATGTCAGCATCCACTCAGTTTTCTATTCTGGTACCAGCAAATCTCCCACATCTTTGCTTGCCGCATTCACAGCTATCGTCACAAACGCTATTGTGATAAGTACCTTCACTTATCTATTTCACACCACATGGGACGTACTAGTGCCTTTGGAAGCATACTGCATGCATTTAATAAGAGACAACGCAAATGTGCTGCCATTCCCTGCTGCAGGCGGCGTGAAGTGATCGTCATGTTTTGCTCTGGTGGCACTGTAGTCATTGTACTCCGGTGTTACCTACCAGCTCGATTTTGTTTGTTTCCTGTCGCTGTCTTAAAACACTAAGCAATAGGAGAATGGCAGTGTGCATCTCGTGTGTCTCGGGCCCTACCAGTTCAGAGCGCATTGGTGTCTTGTGCTGCAACAATTCGCGCCTAGGGAGTACAGTGGAATCTCGATGATACGAATCTCATGGGTTCACGAAAAATATTCGTATTAGCCGAAATTCGTATCATTGAAACAATTAAAACTAGCTAAATTAAAGAGTCAGAGGTGAACTCACTTAGGCACATGTACGTAAAAAGCATTTATTTCTTGAAGAAAAAGTCTCTAATGTCCTTCTGCATCTTTTTCTTTGTCAGGTCAATTAGCAGACTTTCTTCAAATCCATAGAAACGCGTGCATTTGTCGTCGCTGATTTCATCCGCGGCCATAGCACGCCTCAAAACTTCGAGCGCATGCAGCGTTTTAGCCGCCGGTGGTGGTCCTTCGCCGTTGCCCACGTCTAGGAACGTGGCCCGAAGCACAGCAGCTACTCCGTCCGATGGCACGCGGAAAAGCACAAAAGCAACAAAAGTGCCACCGCTTCAAACTTTTCGCGCCCAGTCGCAGCCTCTGCGCTGTCCGGCACCGCGTCTGCGCCTCCACACCAAAAGAGAAAGGGAGAAATCACGTGACTGCGCACTGTTCTCTTTCGATGCCGTTGGTGGGGTGGCGTTTATTAAGGCAAACGCCTTTAATGGCTCATGCTCGCGGTAGCGTCCGTCCGTGCGCTGGAATCGTGCCAACTGTAGCCTCTCCTCCGTGCAGCGGCGCAACCTCCTTCCCCCCTTAGCAACCGGCGCGCTAGTGGGGGGCGTAGCTGCGCATAGCAACTGTGACGTCGCACAGTAACGGTAGAACGAGCGCGCGTCGGCGGTGGCAGCTGCACCGCCGCTCCTTCGCCACACGTCTCGTTGCAGTCGAGTGGATGTGACGCATGACTCTGAAGCGGCCCAGCGATTCCACGCCAAGCGGTTCGAGGAAGCGGCAGCGGATGCCGGATTCCCCCAACACCAAACGCCAGAAGAACAAGGAGCGAATGCGCATGCAACGACTGAACATGTCACCAGATGCGAAAACAAGAGAGGCAGAACGGAAACGCCAACAACGACTGATTTGATCGCCAGGTACCAAAGGCAGGGAAGCAAAGCAAAAGCGGCAGCAGTGACACGCGATATCGCCGAACAGTAAAGCCAGGGAAGCGGATTGCAGACGGCAGCAGCGTCTGGCTTTCGCCAAGCACACTTTAGAATTTCCAAAGTGTCTTCGGCAATTTTCGTATCAACCAATGCGGGTTGAAAATTGATTCGTAACAACTGTTCTCTAGCACATTGAAAAGTAATGGGGCTCGGCCGGGACCACAGAAAAATTCGTATCATCCAGAAATTCGTATTAGCCATGATCGTATCATCGAGATTCCACTGTATGTCATAACATTCCAGCAAAATGTCCGACTCAAAAAAAACTTGCTGACTGAGGCCAAATTCGACGATTGCGAATGTAAGCTCGCCGAAGCCATAAAACTACAATGCGCATCTCGGGCAGCTTCGGCCCCACCAGGTCAGCGCTTGTTGGCGTCTCGTGCTGCAACGACTTGGGCAACGCTTTGCAATAAGTAGATGTCAACCAGAGGCATATTTTGTGGGGGAGAGGCTTATGGGGCTTGAGTGTTTTTCTGGTTAGTAAGCTTGTTTCTCTTGCTTTCTGCCAAAGCGTAATGAGCAAGGTTTTACTATGCATCGACTGAGTTGTACGGAGTTCACTACAGAGTTGCGTGATATCTGAGGAAAGTGATAGTATCTCTGGAAGTGGTTGACCGAGAATGCTGCATCAGATCATATTTGCGCAGAAAAGGAACCCACAGAAACCTTCACAAAAATGTGCTCCGTCACCACCTTGTGACGGCAGTAATGCTGCGTCTGACAATAGACTGTTGCTAATTCAGTAAACAAGGGTTTGGTTTCATATCTGATTGCAACACGCAGGCAATTTTCAGACCAATTTTCTCTGAAAAAAAAAAAAAGGTGCGCATTAGATACGAGGAAATGTGGCAGATTGTTGCTATGGAATTTGCCTGATGCCCCAAGCATCTACAGTGCTGGTTTGCTCAAAATTATTTCACCTTTTTAGGCATGTGTCTATGGTTTAAGGGTTAGACCATCGGGCGTCTATTCTGGGGAACCAGGGTTTATTTATTTATTTATTTAAAGATACCTCACAGGCCCCTAGAGGCATTGTGTAAGGGGGAGAGTACACTCAAAGATTATACAATAATTAGAATACGTATGTGAACACATATACAAAAAAATGCAGTGTAAGAAATGCGCTAACATGCAGTAATGTGGTGTTAAAAATTGTACAAAAGACAAACTGAATGCTTTTGAATGTGAGAGGTCAGTGAACAAGAAATTTTCACAAAGTCAAATATAACCAATACAATTACAGAGCAAGCGGACAATATTTGGCTATAATAAAATAGTATTTAAGGTGTAGTTGCACAATAATAACGGGAAACTCTAGAAAAAGATAACACGTTAGGCTATGTAGAGTTTGAAAAATGCGTTGCTAGAAGATGCCAGAACTTTTTTTGGTCACTCTCATAAGCGATGGCGTTAGGAAGATTGTTCCAAAGGCGAATGGCTCTTGGAAGAGCGGAGTAGTTAAATGAATTAGTCTTTCCGTAGATGCGCATGAAATTGAACTGATTTTGCAGCCGGTGTGACTTGTAAGGTGGAGTTTCAAGAGGCAGGACTGATGGTGCTGTATTATGGACATATTTATGAAATAATGATAGCAGGGCTATATCACGACGATCATGCAAGGGCTGTAGTGAGAGGTCGAGTTTAATTTGTGTTATGCTTTTGTTACAGTCATAACGTGAAATAAAACGCGCAGCCCTATTCTGGATAGAATCGGGTTGTTCGATCAAGTATTTCTGATGGGGAGACCAGACAGATGCAGCATTTCAAGCTGAGGTCTAACAAATGCTAGATAATCTAGTTTATGAATGTCTAGTAGAATTATGCAACTTGCGTCTTATGTACGCTAATGATTGTGAAGCATTGGTGCATATGCATGCAATGTGCGTTGACCGCAAAAAAGTCGAAGTTAGGTTAACGCCAAGATTTATAAACGTTAAGCTTCATTAGCCAAGTCTTACACCAAAGAGAAATAAGTTCAAGATCTTTTTGGAGGAATGCATGATCATCGGCACATTTGATGGAACGATAAAGAATGCAGTCATCTGCAAAAATGCGCATGTGTGGGGAAGTGTTATTGGGTAAGTCATTAATGTACATTAGAAACAGTAACGGCCCAAGAACGCTGCCTTGGGGTACACCTGAAGTAACGTGTGAAAGAGGAGAGGAAAAATTAACTGCTGTGAATTGCCGACGATTAGAAAGGAAATTGCGAATCCATGTTAATGTAAGAGAATCTAATTTAAGAGTAGGTAATTTCAAAATAAAACAGCAATGTGCTATGAGGTCAAACACTTTTGAGTAGTCTAGAAAAGCTTAATGTTTGGAGATCCTCTTCCATGTTAACATGCAAATCAGTTGTTAATTCTAGTAATTGGGTTTCACCAAAGATGTTCCTCCGAAATCCGTGTTGGTTCGATAAAAAAAATTTGTTGGCTTCCAAGTGACTGTAGACATGTGATGCAATTACATGTTCGAGCATTTTGCAGCATATAGATGTTAATGATATTGGCAGTATTTTTCCGGTGTGCATTTATTACCAGACTTAAATATGGGTATGACCTTTGCTATCTTTCAATCTGAAGGCAGCAGTCCAGTCTCTAAAGATTGCCTGTAGATGTGACAGAATTTTACTAGATGCTATGATGTGTTATTCAGAATTTTAGAATTAATGTTATCAATGCCACAGGATATAGTTAGCTTGAGGTTACCGGTACTTATCAGGCATGCGACACCTTCAACTGTTATTTCAATTGGTGACATGTATTGAAAGCAAACATTGGGCATATTTATTTATTCAATTTATTTCGGGTGACAACTAGTGACATCTACAGGTTTTCCCGCTCAGTTTAATCCAAACGCCATTGAAAATAATCCAGGTGCCAGCCAATTTAATCTGAGCGCCAGCATTTTTAATCCCCATGCCAATAATTTAATCCAGGCGCCACCACATTTAATCCCAGCGCCATCCGAATTAATCTGCGTGCCAACTCATTTAATCCTTGCGCCAGCCATTTTAATCCAAGTGCCACAGATTTTAATCCCAATGCCAGTCAATTTAATCGTGTTGGAAATTGATTGAGAAATGAATAATTCTTGCAGAAGAGCTCGTAACAGGCGTCATGAATGCCCTATATTCATTGTTGTGATCACTATATTGGCGTCAGCACTATAGGAGCACAGTTTCCACGCTACCGGTGTTATCATGGTTTGTTCAGAAACACTTCCGTGTGTTATACCGCTCGCTCATTTCCTCCTTTTCAAGTCGCATTTCCGAGTGACAAGAGACTCACATAAGTGAGGCAGAATCGTGACGGATATTACGCGTCTTGGGTTGCGATAATGATGCAATTTCCTTCACTATCGTCTTGCATATCGATCGACATTGTTCGCAAGGGTAAAAACTTGCTCACCATTACTCATGCACTTGGCATAATCAGTAAGTGATTCAATATAGCTCGCTAATCTTGTATTTTGCATGCACTCTTATGCTTCCATCATGCATACCAAATGAAATGGTTCCGAGAATGTAACAGCTTATCCTTGAGTGACATGATTAGCTCACTTGTGATTCGCTCGACACCACCGCTGTCGCACCTCTCCTAACCTGCCTACTAACATATCAAAGGAAATCGCTTTCAAAGCTCAAAAACATGCTCCCTATCAATGAGTCAAGTGACGTGACGTCACCATGGCTCTCACCCAACCATGCATTCTCCTAACCTGCCGACATGCATATCAAACGAAATGGCTTTTAGAGAGAAACAACCTGCTCATTATCACAAAATAGAATGAGGGGATCACTAGTGACTCACGTGACGTCACTACATTCGCACGTGAGCGTCAACTCCCCTTACCTGCCGGCAGGTATATCAAAAGAAATGGTTTTCAAAGGGCAGATAACTGCTTACCATCGCTCATTAACATGGCGTGATCACTAGTGACTTACAATTCGCTGTTCCGAGGAACTCTCAAGATATCGTGTTAGAGAAGAGACGCATTGACACGCGCAAACCGTGTTATGATGGTGACTCACATGATGTCGCCATGAAGACACTTCCTTAAGTACTGCACTTCATTAAGTACTGCAATAATATAAAAATATTTTTAAAAGGCGAAATATGCGAATTGAGTCACACCTTTTACTTACAAATGAATTGGTCATTGTGGAACGGTGGTTCTTATATTGCCAGCAACCTTGTCATGCTATAGACCTCGAAAGAAAATATCCTTGTATAGGCTTACACTTTGATGGTTGCCTCGCGTTAATGAAATATAAGTGGAAAATTCACGAATAGCTGAATCTCGGATGCGTGGGATTGAGTGCGCATTCTTTTCTCCTAAAGCTCGAGGATCGACTGCAAGAAGTACAACCGAAAAAACAGCGTCGTGATGTATTTTATGAGACATCTCACTCGACACGATATGTACAAAGAACTGTGAGATCTTTTGAACGAAAATATGTAATTTATTCGATGCGGTATTTAATTCCACAAGATACCAGGGCACTTCCTGAATGGGATTATAAAAACAAACCGAGAACAACTACATGTCCTCCTCTCTAAGCGCAGCCTGAACAAAAGAAAAGCTGTGCCTATCAAATGCAGCGCAATCCACACGTTGAACAAGTGCCATAGCGTGTTGTGCAGCATTTACAAGGAACGAGCGCCTGTGCTCCTTTTGTGTGACTCCTTGTGGAGTCACCAGCACTGCGTCGCGCCGCTCACTGAGGTACTGTTTAACTTGACATTTAAACTTGGAGAAAACTTCCTCAACGGGATTTAAAAAATTGCTGTATGGTGGCAGGCGCTTGATGGAATGGTTCGAGCTGTCCAGATTTGCCTGTTCTGCGCGATTGTGAGCGGGAGCGTTGTCAAAAATGAAGACGGCCTCTGTATCTGGCTCCTCGGAGTCAACCTGGGCAGAAACGTCGGCGAGAAAGTCATTGAATACGATCCAATGGACTCTTTCGACAATTCGCCAGTGCAGCACACCGTTTGCCGACATGCAGGCGATGATGTTGATGTTCGCGCCTTTCTTCGAAGTCGTCGTCTGGAGCGCTGTCGTGCCCTTTTTTGCGCGGCCGAATTTTCTTGAGCACCATATATTGTAATTCGTTTCGTCGACGTAAAATCGGCAAACCCGGGGTCCATTGGTTTGTAACCATTGCGCATACTCTTTTCGCTTTTTCTTCACGTCGCAGCGGTTGCGGTCCGCCGGCCTTTGAGTTGCTAATTTGATGGAGTAAGTGTGTGCGTCGAGGAGGCGGTCAACAGAACTGGTGCTGATTGTGAGGCCAGGTATTTCTTGTTCAGCGGTTCGCTTTATCTGTTTCAGCGTCAACGCTGAGTTCTCATCGACAGCTCTTGTTACGACGGCAACAACGACGGCACCAAACTTTCTGATGGAGCCCCCCATTTTCAGAGACACTTCACGGTCTGTCGCTGCAATCGACCTTACAGTTTTTAGATTTATGCCCAGTGTCTCGGCGAGTTGTCTCAAATCTCCGCCGCGCCTTGAGGCATCGACGATTCTTGATCGGTCGACGTCAGACACCTTGTTGTTTTTCCTTCGTGGCTTATTTTGATCCTTGAACAGAGGACCCCGCTTTCGCACGACGCTCGCCTGTTCGTCTTCAGGAGTCCCGCCTTCCATGGCGGTCAGCTCAGGTAGAGATCAAGCACAGCTGTAGCACTGGGAGCACATAACAAAAGGTCAGACCGCCACTATTACAGAAGCGCCGTGAACGCCGTCTGCTGAGTCCGCTAGGTTACGACACGATATCGTCTGCTTTTCAAGCGAAAAGTCGAACGCGCCCGCAGACTACAGGGAAACCGTGGAAGTACTAAGAAGAGTTTGTGCTCTTTAGAATTACATTACTGGAAGTATTTCTGAATGACATAGAGCAGTAGAACAAGAAAAGCTAAAGCAGACAAGTTATCGTCTGCGTCACCACAGGCGAAATTGCACACGCCGTTCTCCTGCGATGGTGGTGAAACAAAAACAGAAGACTCAGCAGACGGCGTTTTCATTTCATTTGGTATGCATGACGGAAGCATAAGAGTGCATGCAAAATACAAGATTAGTGAGCTATATTGAATCACTTAGTGAATATGCCAAGTGCCTGAGTAATGGTGAGCAAGTTTTTACCCTTGTGAACAATGTGGATCGATATGCAAGACGATAGTGAAGGAAATTGCATCATTATCGCAACCCAAGTCGCGTAATATCCGTCACGATTCTGCCTCACTTATGTGAGTCTCTTGTCACTCGGAAATGCGACTTGAAAAGGAGGAAATGAGCGAGCGGTATAACACACGGAAGTGTTTCTGAACAAACCATGATAACACCGGTAGCGTGGAAACTGTGCTCCTATAGTGCTGACGCCAATATAGTGATCACAACAATGAATATAGGGCATTCATGACGCCTGTTACGAGCTCTTCTGCAAGAATTATTCATTTCTCAATCAATTTCCAACACGATTAAATTGACTGGCATTGGGATTAAAATCTGTGGCACTTGGATTAAAATGGCTGGCGCAAGGATTGAATGAGTTGGCACGCAGATTAATTCGGATGGCGCTGGGATTAAATGTGGTGGCGCCTGGATTAAATTATTGGCACTGGGATTAAAAATGCTGGCGCTCAGATTAAATTGGCTGGCACCTGGATTATATTCAATGGCGTTTGGATTAAACTGAGCGGGAAAACCTGTAGTGTCCCAAGTTGGCCAGAAATGTACAAACCACGAAGTGGGTACAAGAGTCAAAGAAGACTATAGATTTAAAACTGGAATCTAAATGTTGGCTTGTGCAAATCAATGGGGATTTCATGACATGACGGGATCCATTGTCGTGAAGTTTCCTAGTGCTCGAGAAATAGCACTGGTAAGAGCAGAGGTGACAGAATGTACAAAAAGCAAGGCTATCTACGCAAGTAATTGTGCATGCAGGTTTTATTTTCTTTCTCTCTGGTTGTGTAGGGTGGCAGGGTTAATTGCAGGGACCAGTTATACATGCAAATAATAAATTGTATCATGATTGTGTGCTGTGTACTGCGGCCTTTTGCTATTCCAAAGGCAAATAAGCATTGCTCTGACTGGCTAGTGGCTATTTTATCTGCAGCAAAACAAGATATACAGCAGGCTTTTGCATCACGTTAAAACCATTTAAGTTGGACTAGAAAAAAGAAGTCTGTATAGTGTGCGTACACACTCGTGCATCTTGTGTTTGTAATAGGATATTTAAAGGACAATTCATCTTGTCAACACCACGTGTGCAATGTTTCTTTCCCTCCCTAGAGCCTAGACCCACCTGAAACGATGCCCAAGTCATCCTTTCTACAAAGGCAACGGCCTAGGCAAGTGTTCTACCTGAGCCCTCCAAGGACGTTGTATGGCCATGGACCCCAGCTCGTAAGTGCAAAAGTCTCAATAAGTGTTGAAACTTTATTGAATGCTTGTTAAAAAATCTTCAAAGTATGGGGACATTGTGAAGTAGGGGAGAGCGTTAGATGGGGCCTACGATATGCAATGAAGAAACAAGTGTAGCAACAGAAGTCTGGAAATGAAACAAATGCTATGTTAGCATTTGCTTAATTTCCAGACTTTGTCGCTATACATATTTGGGGCAGAAATTTGGAGACTGACAACGAAACTTGAGAACTAGTTAAGGACTGCGCTAAGAGCAATGGAATGAAGAATGTTAGGTGTAATGTTAAGAGAGAGGAAGAGAGCGAACGGGGATAGCAAATATTCTAATTGACATTAGGAGATAGAAATGGAGTTGGGCAGGTCATGTAATGCATAGGTTAGATAACTGGTGGACCATTGAGGTTACAGAATGGGTTCCAAGAGAAGGGAAGTGCAGTCGAGGTTGGCAGAAGACTAGGTGGGGTGACGAAATTAAGAAACTCGCATGTGCTAGTTGGAATCGGTTGGTACAGGACAGGGGTAATCGGAGATTGCAGGGAGAGGCCTTTGTCCTCCAGTGGACTTAAAATAGGCTGCTGCTGCTGCTGCCACCTCCGCCGCCGCCGCTGCCGCCGAAACAGATGCAATTAAGGTGTTGCATCGGAAAGGTGTTGAAAATATAACAGATGCAGGGATGCAACAGCTGTGCCAGTTGCACCATTTTGATACAATTGTGTATTTCTGTGCCAAGCTGCACCGAAAGCACGAAATTCGTTGAGCAACACTGCGCCCAAATGCCTCGACTAGCCACAAAAGCTCTATCATGCTAGTGTTAGCTGGAAATAGAAAATGCACTGGCAACCTGCAGTTTTGCCATCATCATAATTCATGTGCCAGATGTTGCTTAGGTGAATTCTCAATAATTGCTGCAAGAGTTCAGATCTTTTTGTTTTCTGTTCCAAAATTACGCTTTCTCCTCTGCTAAACTGCTCCACATATGATATTTGGTGCTCCAAAACTAAGATTTTCCTGCTACAAAAATTGCTTCAGATCCTGTTTCAGCTGTTGTACCCCTCAATGATGGAAGTGCTCCACAGTTGCGCCATCTTGCACCAAAACACTAACTTTGAATGAAGTCGCTAAAGTGCCATTTGTTAGCTAACATTTAGCCCTTGAAGCCAAGCTAAAGCAATTCGTTTCAGCATCAGTGTCCTTGGAGTGAGGGCGTGTTTGGTGGCACATTGTAACTTTGCCTCAGTAAAACAAAAATCCTTCGTGCTACACAGTGCATTGCGAATGTAGTGTCGTTGATCAAAAATAAGGGTGGGAAGAAATGATGTTCACAGGACAGATGCTCAAACGTTGTCTGTTGGGCCAGTTGGCACGTCATGTCGTGTCATTGAGTGGCATGTTCTGAACTACCTTATGAATGTTTTACATACGTCTTACGCGTTTGCGTAATATGCAGACTAACTAAAGATGATTTGAACTGGTGCTCTTTTTATGGGGAAGTTGGGAAAGAAAGCTGCACTCTCAGCTGAATAAATAAGTCATTCAGTCTATCGTTATAAATTTTAAAGCTCACTTGTATACCCTATTGGTAAATCTGCGTCGATTAGTGGTGAAGACAATGTGTGTAGTGTTAAAATATATTTTGCACATGCGCCAATAAAATAACCACACCATATAAAATCGGACTTGTGCAACCACAAACGGAAGAGGTAAAGTTTCGGTCATGCACTGAGTTTCGGTCATGCACATGTTTCGAACCATGCACTGGTCAGAGTAGGTGCATGGTGCTCTCGATTGAGTTGGCTCAAGAAGTGTCCGAAAAATGAGACGAGAGGTTGCAAGGTGTCTGAGGTTTCTGCACTTGTTATACACTATGGTCTGTGGGGAGAATGGCGGTGCCGCGAAGCAGACCGAATAATCGAGCATGTCAGAATTTTTGGTGACTGTATATTTAATCACGCTGCACATTTTTGGCTCAATTTTCTTGGGAAAGAAAAGGCATTCATTAGAATCTAGTAAATATTGTTATCGGACATTGTGGGCTATTATTATTGCTCGAAAAATCTGCCTAAGGTAGGCCGAGAATAGGCATTTTCAACGAGAGATTACATGTGTTCATTGTCCCCTAAGCTCTGTTGAGACATGCTGCCACTAAAAGGGTGGTATTGGAGTCACCATAGGTGTCAGGTGTGTGCATTGCGACTCGTGAAGTTCAAATTACACAGTGAAATTTAATTCTAGAATTTAAATAGCAAAGGTTTGGGTCCATAGAAATGCATGGGCGCCAGCCAGCACTTTCAGCCAGAAATCGAATTAGCTGAAAAATTGAGTTAATGGAAGTCTACGGTAATTAGTCTTCTCAGATGTACACTTTTGCTCCCACCCCCCATAAAAGGCTAATTAGCAGTGCATTACAAACAAGCACGAAAATGGGGCATGACTAAACAGAGAAAGCTCTTTATTTAAATGCGCAGAGATTTTCTGTCGTGGTATTTGCCTGTAGGCAAATACCTAGACTAGAGAAGTTGGAGGAAGGCCTCAGCAATAAAAAGGAGGACACGAGAAATTAAAGGATGTAAATAATGTCACTGGTCACCTTGATTTCACTGCTGACATTTTAAAGCATGTACATTTTGAATCTTAACATCAATTTTAAAATGTGGCCAATTCAATCAAGGCAACTCAGTGGCATGATGCCACTCTGACAGGCAGCGCGAGGGATCTCATGTGCAGTTAAGATTTAAATGACCTTTTAGTATGGGGTCTGTTCAGAATCATCTTGTATGAACTGGCTTGTTTCTAAGGCTGTTTTTGTGCGGAATTCAGCTCACAGTGATTTTATGAATTGATATTTCAGACGAAATAATGTTCCCTGATATTCGAAACTTGGCGAATTAAAGGAACATTAGCTGTAGATATTGAAAATTTGATTTTCAAAAAATCTATTTCGCGATTTTTTTCGCCGCAGAGAGCCGTGTCCCCCCTTAAGGGGTAATACATAAGGGGTGGGCTAACAAATGAAAGTTACAAAAAAACGGTCTTCAAGTAGGACAGTATGCTGTGACGTTTCCGGCATAAGTTGATGGACACGTGATGGCTGCAATGTCACAGGGAAGACCATTCCAGTCCACTGCTGTACGAAAGAAAAAAAGAAAAGAAAATGAGGGAGCAAAAGTGGTAGCGCGAGCATTGAGCATTCATTTTGATACGGATTGGTAGTATAGTGGGCTATGCACGTCAGTGGGATTATGTACGGTGCTTGAGTGAGGAAGCTGTCAAAAAACTTGTGAAGCAAACAGAGGATGCCGATGCAGCGATGCACAGAAACATCTAGAAGACCAGTTTCGCATTTGAGGAAACCATTCTCATGATCTTGGATACTGTAACTGATGGGCCACTTGTACAAACATGCCAGCATAGTGGCAATCTTCTTGTGATGGTTTGCCACCTGCCACCACCTTGGCCAGCAGTGAATTTTCGCTACAGCCATACTGCCTTAGCCTAGCCAGAGCTGCTTCGTCGGGTGTTGCTGACCAAAGTTACAGTTTGGTGCTGAATTGACGCACATCTACTCTTGGTTTTAAGTTTTCTTCTCAGCATCTGTACAGCTTTTGAAAAGCGAAGAAACCATCTCATCAACGAAAGTGAGAGTATAACGGACAACCTGAATGGGGCCAACTATCTTCACGGCTGGAATGTCTCTGACATCGTGTGTTGGGATTATGCCTGAAAAATTGGTCTAGACACCACTGTTTCTAAAACTTTTGTCAGTGTTATACATTGGTTCAATGAAAGAATGTGGCCAAGGCCATAGGGATGTTGGAATAATCAATCAGGTCTGACAGATTGGCCAGCAACTGTAAACATTGGAGGAAAGACATAAAAAAAAGAACACTTATGGGAGAACATAACATGTGACATTCAGCCTTTCACAGTGCAGCATCTTCCAACACCATTTTCTTCCTTGTTTAGTTTGCAAATGCACACTTCACATGTTGAATCCTGTGAACAGCACACCTTACATGACATAATAACTGAAAGCCGGGCGAGTTGGCATGGATTCATTATTAACTACAGCACGACAGAGAGACAAAGGACGAGAACAAAGTGAACACATGGAGTGCTGACTCTCAACTTCATTTATTTGATGAAACAAACAATAGGCAAAAATAATACACATGCTCAAGCTACACGTGTTATGCAAACATTTCTTCAGTCTGCTCCTTCCACTCTTTTTCCACACATGCACATTAAAGGGACACTAAAGAGAAAAAATGAGTTCTTTTGCATCAGTAAATTACCTTTCTACGACAGCAAAAACACCACTCTTACCACGCTAAGACGCTTGGTAGGCCAGAAAAAGTGCACAAACAAAAGAAGGGTGGCGACGCTTCCTTCAAGTTGCCACACCCGGTCGCTGTGACGTCATGGATTTTGATGGCATCTTCTAGGGCCCACCAATTGTATGTAGCGGTACAGATTGACTACATTGTGTTCTAAAGGAGCCAAATATTCAGCATGGCAAGTTTTGGGAACCTTTACTCAGCCAACGCGGCCCAAATGCGAAAACATACTTTGGAATCCCTGACGTCACACTGACATACCGGCGTTGTGGTTTCGGCATGAAATTCAAATACTGATACTTCGACCTTCATTTTCTCATCTAATAATCAAACTATTATTTTGAAATGACTGCCTGCGGGGTTCGCAGATAATGCTTTATTAGTCTAAACTGATTTATTGTTTCACTTTAGTGTCCATTTAACATTATCAATACCAGAAAGTGAGAAAATAAGGGGTACACTAGACAGGTTTCAAGAATGTCGTGTGTTCGTTCCTCCTATTTCTTAATATTTTTTCCATGCTCTAAATGAATTCTTTGTTTTTGGCTTGTCTTGCCTATGAGCTGTGTCAATGGCAATGCAATTTGCGCACTGAAATTGTCGATTGTACATGTTTTCAAATTTATATTCATTTGTTCCAAATACTTTAAAATCTTTTAACACTAATGCAGACTGAAGCCATTACTGAATAGCAAGTATTTGATCAAATTATATGAGAATATTGAATGTTTAAATTTTCACGAGCCTAAATTTAAGTGACCTGTGCATGACTTGGAAGCTGATTAGCAGGCAAGTTCTGGTGCTTACACTTCACAGACCCCTTTCCCCCTTTCTTGTTTTTTTCTTTGACTCTGCTGGAAGCAATTTTTGACACAAAGCTGTGATGTCATGTGTATTGGTCCATATGGAACAACTTTGCCCAGCCAATATCAACCAGTGTCAATTAATGGAGCTGGTACCATTAACTAGAGTTGTAAACGCTGCCTTTCTGAACAAAGAAAGCCAAAGCACATTTTATAATTTTTTGTGTGCCCTACCCTTTCACCCAGGATAATGATCCACTCCTAGGTGCCTCTCCACTACGTTCTGGGCTCCAGTCCGTCGACGAAACATCCACTGTTGGCGGGTTCCCTGTCGAGTTTCTAACACTTATGGTAAGGGAGCATATCTGCAGTCTTGAACAACAAGATTGTGGGAGTTAATCAAATTTAATAAAATTCTGTTGGGATTCAGTTGAGTCCATTTATAAAAAAGCTGCTGGCACGTAAGAAAGTATTGCAACATCACAAAAAGTATGTGCTAGGGAAACTGAATTTAACTTAAGTACAGCGGATGTCTTACTGAAAAATTCAAGTAAACCAGCAGATACACTATTTGACGTGACAGAGCTGGAGCATCAGTAGGACTTGTGCATGTGAAGTCCCAAAAAGTTTAACAGCATCCCGTAAGGTTGAAGCTTTTCTGTGTAGAGCTTATTATTAAAGTGCTACAGTGTTTAATAATCGAGAGCACCAGGGCATTTGGTGCACAGAAAAATTGGTCTGGAACTTATAATAGAGTGACTGCTCTGTGACAGTTGTTTATTGTCATTGTTTATGTTTCGTTGAATTTAAGTTCAGAAGTACTCCTTAGGCGTTAAAAAAAGTCCAGGAGTACGTGCAGACAGGATTTTGGAGCAGAAAAATTGCGGAAATCCCGAAGTCTTTAAAACTACATTGTAAGCTTTTTCAGACAATAAAGGGAGTGTCTGCAATTTGCCGTTCAAGTGGCTGATTATGGTGATAGTGGCGTTGTTGATTCCTCTGAGCCTATGACAAAGGGCACAAAAAATTGAAAATGAAGCTGATCATTTTAACTTTGCAAATGCAACAAGACCACAGAACAACACTACATACAGGTAGACGGCACAGCATGCACTGAAGCATTTTTTCTCCCTGTATCGCAAGCTACGCACTCCGTTGTTTGCGTTTTACGTTTGCTCCGCATGACATGCATGGAGTGCAGGAAAGAGTGGGAATTGGTAGTGTTGATAGAGTTCTGATGTGGCAATTGATTTGGCAGGGCAGCTGGTTTGGCACGTTACCAGGTAGCCAGCAGTATGCTGAAGTTTTTAAATGATGCACAAAATAAGTTACTAGCAGCGTCAGGAGCTGCTAGTCTCAGGGCAAATTGGCAGGAATTGATCTGTAAATGTTCATTATGAACTTGTATTCATTTATGGAACATGTTTGCATCATTAAAGTCAGTTTTTAATGCATGATTTTATTTTTCTATGAGAATTGCAAGAAGGAATTATGATTTCTTCATTATTTTCAATAGGTAATTATAACAAGGTTTGGCTGTATTTCGCTTTCACTAACACTGCCATGATGTAATTTTTCTCAGGAGTGTGAATTATCTACATTTCTGGAATGTGTATATTGTTTTTGTTCTTGTGTGAGTGTTGTTTAATGTATGTGCTCATGCGTAGTTCTTTCTTTCCAGGTCCAGCTGTCCAAGATCCTTACTGTAAAGAAGCAGAAAATTGAGAAGTTAAGAGACATGAACACACAAGCAGAGAAGATGGTAAACTTTTTTCTGATCATATGTTGGTTGATCTTCTGTGTGTTTTACAGTGCCACGTTGGATTGAGAAACCACTTGTAGTTATGGCCAGGGGTAACTATAATTTGCCAGTCATGTAAATGGGACATTTTATGTGATGCAAGCTGGCACCATATTTTCACAGTTGCAACAATGATCGTGTCCTGCATTTATGCCAGTTTTCAGATGTACAAAAGCTCTTGTCTGATTGAAAATGGGATTTGGACATCTTGGAGCCCCGGTAGTTGCCTCTACTTCTTCTCAATCCGGCAGCTACATTTTGGTGGGGCTGAAATACTAATTTGCTGTGTTTCTAGGTCTTTTTGCATCATAAAGAGCCCAAGATAGTCGCCATAAATTTCAAGCTATTCGCTGTGGTGTCTCTTATAACGTCATTGTTGCTTTGGGATGCTCCGACTCCATGAATCAATTAATCAAGTCGAGGGTACAATCGTGGTTCTTGCCCGAAAAGTGCACTTTTAATTTGGTTTGTTTTGGATTCCTAAATATTTAAATAAGTTCCTCACCAATATTTGGTTATTATGCGCACAATAGAAAAAGAAGAAAGGGAGCTTTTTTACTCATGAGTGGTACGTATTTGCCATCGAAAGCACCTGCTAAACGCCATTTTCAACATGTGGCCGTAGAGCACAGGAGAGGAGCCCACAATTCACTTATTAGAAAGCTTGTTTTTTCACTCTTTCAAGTGATGAGAGACCTATGAAAAGTATTAAAAAACGCCCCTCCCCCACCCCCTCAACAAAAAAAAAATTGAAAGAAAGGCACATTTTTGGCCACAGTGAGTCCGGATTGCCTGCAACACCAAAACTGAACTCGTGCCATCCCATATTTTGTGTAAGTTATTGTGCCCAGCCATATTTTTGTTATCGTAGTAGGGACTGGTCATCTTCGTGTTACTCTGTATTTTTCCGCTAGTTCATTGTTATCAGCTGCTGTTAAGTGCTGTGGGGGACTATGCACAATGTCTTCTATGTGGAGAAGCTTTGGGATGTGAATAAGCCCCACAAAACAGAAGCATTTAATGCTGAGAAGCGTAGACTTGAAGGAAAAGTCCTAACCTATGCAAAAGGAGCGGCATTCGATTGAGCATTGCCGCCCAGAGAATAAAATGGCATGTTTTGAAATCTTTGAATCAATGTTTCTTGGTTGGCACTTTTTGGCCAGTTTGCATGTTTAGGAAAGACAAAAACTTTTTGCAAGATCATTTGTATACTGAAAGTTTACGAGGAACAACAATATGAACCTATTGAATTCGTAAATTGCTTCTATCAAGAAAAAAAATTATCTATTTCTGGATGACATTAGCAAAAAAAAAAAATGCGGTTTCCACACCAAAGGGCATAAAATTGCAAGCAGCTGGCGTTTTCTTTGTAAGTATAAAACGTCCAGAAGATTTCTATTCAAAAAAATTTTATGTATCTTTATAGTTTTCTAAGTTATAGTTTCCCTAAAGTGGTGCACTCATTTGATCAATGGGACATACACAACTTTTTTCCATTTGCACTAGGGCAATGAAATTTACTAATTACATGTTTTAATGACAAGAAAACAAAGCATCCCACCAAATTTTGTTAAAATCGGCATGCCTGTTCAAAGGTCGACCTTTCTGCTGAGCACCCCACCTTAACCCTTTAAGGGCCGAAGACAGGTGAGCTCATCAAGTGTGTGCTTGCAAAAAAGCTGGAACGACGAGACCGGCTCGTCCAGCGCTTTTTTTGTGCTTAATGCATGCCTGAAGATGATTTGAGCTCCTGTGTTGGGGGGGGGGGGGGGGTGGCGCTCTGTGCTTCTGCCAGATGGCATGCATGTATTTTGTGCCTGTAAATAACATCAGATGACACAGAGGGCTTTTCAAGAGCGAGTTTGGATGCATAATCTCGCTTTTGTGCAGGGAAATCCTAGCTTCACTAGAGCAAAAAAATTATTCCTAGTAAATTTCATCTTTCTCACAGAAATTTTTCACGTGGTCTTGCTTTACGTGATCATGAAATTCTTCGCATGTGAATATGGGAACATGAACTCTCTTGTGTGGAGTGAAGCCCACCTTCTTTACAGTGTAAAAAAAATTATTGCCCCAGTAAAATTCATCCTTCGGACAAATTTTTTTCCATGGTCTTGCTTTATATGATCATAAAAATCGTTTGCACAGAAAAAGGCAAGTTTCAGCACATTTTACTGTCCTAGGAGGGTTAATGGCAACTCCCAGAAAACAGTGTGATGTCACTGCACAACATGTTGTCTTCCTTTGAGAATTGCTGCTGGTCACAAAATTAGAACAGTGTGTGGACATTCCAAATATAGTAGACTTTTGTATAGATGAAGTCAATGAGGAACAGTGCATGAACATTTAGTTGGTTCCCCATAAACCCAACGTAAAAAAAATCCACTTAATACGCACTGCTAATTCAGCTAAGCCGAACATCTGCAGCGGCTACTTCTCTCTGCTACTCAGCTCAGCGAATTTGCAGACTTGGAGGAAGTGACACTGATAGCTACACAAGAAGCAAATGGTGTATCTGTGGGCATAGGCAGCTACTCAAGCATCGACCACATAGAAGCCTGAAGAACTGATGCCACAGAAACAGTAATTGAGGAGGTCATCAATGTACAGTCACCCGATTCTTTATCAGTACCACATGAGCGTTGATTAGCCGGCCAACGCTGTGTCAGTGACTGACGACACCTTACAAACTCTGTTAGATGTCGAAGCCCTCGGGTTTCAGTTTGCATAACATCAGAGTCCATTCCCACTCCGAGCACGAATGCAACATATTCACTGCAGACTTTGGGCCTGCGAATTGCACAGCGAGATGACTTGAGTGGCACTGCCAAGAACTGCTTTTTCAAGAAGTGCGGATATGGCGTGCGGTGGCTTTGTTAAAGCCAAACTGTGATGCAAAAATTTTTTCAAGTGGTCATTGGAGCCAGATTTGTCTTGGCCACTCGCACAAACTCCTCCTTTGTAACAAGAAAAACCTGGCAGCGCAAATGTCTAGTTTGGTGTTCCATGGCTGGAGCCGCTCAGTGTAAAGATCAAGTGGCATCCATGTTTTTGTGAAGGAATGTTCGCGCATTGTTTTTTAGATAGATTGTCACTCATCCTGAGGTCCCAGCAGGCACATGGATTATTTAACGGAATAAAACTCGTTAATTTGGACATACTTGCCTGATAACAGCCACGGTATTGTCCCAGCGGTTGCGTTAAACAGTAGTTTCGTTCTGACTAGGTGCGTACATAAGCCATGTGCCTTCAGAACGGCATGGTCGCCACCCGTGATTGTGTCGATAGCAACAGTGGTTTCGTCTACAACACAGTACCCAGTGAACTCTAAGCGCAACCTCAAGGGACCAGGAAAATTTGTTCCATTTATCAGAAGTTCCATTTACTGAGAGACATTGCAGAGAGCATTGCATGAAGACAAAACCAACCAACCATGAGGATGGTGTTTCATTTAAGTGGCAGTTCCGTTTAAGTGACTCCCGTTTATTGAGATTCCACTGTAGTTTCATTTTGACTCGAGAATTAGCAGTGTTGGCTACATTTTGATAGACAGATGACCTTGGTGCCCAGCTCACTGGCAAAAAAATAATCAAGACGTGATGTCTCAGACGAAGACAGGCACCACGGCTATGCTGCAAAGGAAGTCATGACGCCGTCGCTGCTTTGAGTGCTAATCAGTCACGCGATGCCTATAATTGCAGCTTCAGCACTACTTTTGTGCGAAATATAAATAGGATTTGTTTTGCTGTAGGTGTAGTGTGCATGTGTTTGCGACACATGCACACTAACACGAGTTAACACTAAACACGAGTTAACAGATCTACAACAGGAACCCATATTGTATCGGAAACGTTGCGAGGCAAAATAGGCAGTGACTACCAACGCTCCTCAACAGGTGAACCAAATTGTTCTTCCAAGATCGAAACTTGCCAAGCCACCATCATATGCACTGGCTGTAGTTGACGCTGGCTTGTAATGCGGGAAAATGTGGATGGCGTCGGCAGTAGCTCTGTCTCATTTTTCACTGTGTTGTCTCATTTGTGCTGCTATAGAGTCATTCAGTAAACAAAAGCATGTTAATGTAGTAAGTGTTTGTTTACTGGTTTCTTGATGCGCTTGATAATTTAACAGTCGGTTAATTGGGACATTTTTTTTTTTTCAGTCCCGGAAAATCCAAATTAACGAGGTTTTACTGTAGTGGATATTTAGGTGCACCACAAACAGCAGATATTGAGTTCTGGGTATCTCATCTGTCAAGCCATACTTCTTATGAACAGATTTTCACGGTCCCTACAAATATACTTTAGCAGGAGTCCACTGCAAAGTTCGACCTTGATGCAGTATAACAGGTTTTAAGATGTTTATCGCCCATATTAGCATGTAACAAATGTTCACTTATAAAGAATATTGGATATAACAAAGGTATTTTTGCATCAGATGCAACTTTGTTACAATGAGTTTTCACTGTGTCACTATGTGGCCATGTAATAATAAGACATTTAAACAGACCACAAAAATTGGCCATAGTTTGTATCACAGCTGTGGGCACACCAGTTAGTCCACCCACTTTTGAAATGTTGCACAGTCAGTGCAGTGGGCAGTAAGGGGATGGTTATTGTGTTTGTCTTAACTGAGTGGAAGCAGAACTGATTTCTAATAAGTTATTGTGGCCTTGTTTGCAGACGTCGTATGGACAGGTGATCGAGCCTGAGTTTAAGAAGCGGTATGCAGCCCTCATCATGGAGTTTGAGGCACTCAACAAAGATCTGGAGGAATCTCTGGAAGGCATCATGACCTACTGTGAAAGGGTATTTATATTACTGTGCTACCTTCCTGTGTTTCTGTCCACTACAAACCATTCCTACCACATTGTGTTCTGTACTTGCCAACAACTTTACTGTCCCGCAACTGTGTCTAGAATTAGGTAAATATGCGGTTGTGCTTCTGGTGAGTAAGGTGTTCGCTTAATGAGCCAAGTATTGACAGCTTGGAACTGTTTGTGGTTAGCACTTGGGAAGAGGATGAGGGAATAATGCATTCTGTTGAAAATTTAGCCTCAGATGCATTGAATTTACTTTATTCTCATGTGCATAACCTGCGCACCATAAATTCAATAAAATTATGTATGCTTGACTTCCGTAAGTTTGACCCTGACGGGACCAGCAAAATTGATCAAATTATCCATCAATTTAAACAAGATGTGGAAAAGAACAGCAAAACACACGGTTGATTCATTTAGCAATATCTGCCCAGTTCTAACATGCTCCCGAAACAAAAGCATTCGCACTTTTTGTGTATCCGTAGTAAGAAACTAACGGGGAAATGGCATTGAAGCTCCTAAAGGATCTTTAGCAAGAAATGTGGGCAAGGGTCTA
The DNA here is from genome assembly GCF_038994185.2 of Dermacentor albipictus. Lineage (NCBI taxonomy): Eukaryota > Metazoa > Arthropoda > Arachnida > Ixodida > Ixodidae > Dermacentor > Dermacentor albipictus. Next base: position 94,717,085 of record NC_091823.1, read on the forward strand.
ACATGTCTTGCACAATGGGTGACCTGTTTCCTAGAGTCACCTTCACCACATGGTGTTTTTTTTTTAACGTTAGTTTTGCCGCACTGCATCCGTGTTAAGCAGTAAAAGATACGAGCGTCACGAAGGCAGCTTGGGCTTTTATCCGATCGCACTACACAGGCTATCCTCAGCCCAATCTTCTTTAAAAAAAATGGTGCACAATGGAATCAGGTAAATACTACCGTAGTCGGGCATTCTAAGCTATGGTTATTACTTGACAATCTTCCTTGGGGGTCAGGCCAAAAATAAAAATGGGAGATAATGTGTACTTAATGTAATCACTGCCCCCTAAGCTCCATCGAGACAGACGCTTCCATTAAAGGGGTTTCTATTAGGGTCACCGTAGGGGTCAGGCACATGTGTGTGACTGGTCAAGTTCGAATTACCCAGCAGAGGCCAATTTTAGGATTGAAGTATCGAAAGTTTCTTCTCATAGAAATGCATGGGCGCCAGCCGGTACTTTAGGTCGTAATTGAATTAACTGCAAAATGCCCTTGCTCCACAAAACACTATATTCATCATCATAAAAGACTACCCTTCTTTTTTAATTGAGTTATTTATGCTATTTACACACATAACAGTTTTTCTTACCCTAAGAGTTTTGCAAAGATGTGTGGGTTGCAAGAAGGAGTGACTTATGTCATGCAAATATGGTATGAAAAATGCATGCAAGGATATGCAATGGAAAGAAGGCTGTTAATGTACGAGAGGTGGTTGTCTTAGTATATACAGCCAGTAATGTCTCATCTCTGGATATTTTTGAAAATAGTGCCCGAGGCAGTCATTAGCATAAAGGATAAATGTTTATGGATGAACCTTTATGAAAAGATCGCTTACCCACCAAATTCTAATAAATGAATGTTCTGACTGAAAGAAGAAAGGCTGTGGTCATCTGATAGCACCTAGTGCCGTACAATGTTCTGAAAGATATTATTCATAAGGTACGGCATGTGCGGAGATTGACCAGGACAATGGAACGGTAACTGCAGACACTGTTGGTTGAATGAGCCAATTTGCCATGGCATTGGTAGAAAACAAAGTGGCAGCGTTGCCATGGTTGCTCAAGTTAGTTGTCCGGCCTAGGTCTAAGGCCATCATGTTCTGCATTGTTTTCGCTGTGAAGGCTTCCGCTATCGGCAGTTAAGCAACCAATAGTAGCAATAAATGATCGTCGTTTATTCTGGCTCCCTGAGCAACGTAGCATGTGCCACTGTGTAACTTGTGTTCTATGTGTGCTTTTGCCACAATAGGACATGCCATGAAAACCTGCATACAGTTGACGACCGATAATTCGGACTCCATGGTGATTGTAAATAAGTCTGAACTATCGAATGTCAGAAAAATAATGTATCCAAAAGATGTCACTTTACGTTTTAAGGCCCCTGTGCACGGAACAAGCGGTCGATGCGTTGCTGCATGCACTTCCACGTATGTGCAACCCAGTCTGCCTGTATTTCTGCCAGTTTTGAGTTCTGCTGTACGCCGATGCTAGGACTGCGAAGGCATGAGTCAGATCCGCATGTGGAAAGCTCCGGAGCACATGGCACATCATCATCTGAGTCAGAGTAGCTGTTTGACGGTGGGAGAACTTGCTCAATCATTTCGTCATCATTCAATTCGGCACATGACGAAAACATGCTGTCGACTTCTGCAGTGTTCAAATCTAATGGCGGCAGGAGTCAGCACACTGCAGCCAAGCAGGTCACCATTGACGTACACATTTGAGTTTGTTATGGTAGGTGGCAGTTCAGCCTTCTTCAGTTGTGGAGTCGGGCTCATTCAGATTGGGACTCTAGATTCATTGGAGTCGGACTGTGAGGGCACCATTGGTGCCATTTGACGTGGCCTATCTAGAACTTCACGAGAAAGACTTGCTGGAGCCAGCAGAGCGCTGTCTGGTGTGCAAGGTAAACTCGACAAACAAGATGGCAATAGCGAGTCATGCGCGGCGGTGCTGGAAAAGGATGCGATGATCGCGATGTTGATGCAACCTCACAATTCAGGCAATGCCTCCAAGATGGGCAGTTGCAGTTAAAGGTCGAGAGGCGTAGAGCGGTGATCAAGGCAAGGTCTCAGAGATCAACGTAGCTTTCTACGTAAATGTCTAGCTGGTAATCTTTGAGGCTATACTTGATGTCTCATCGAGGTTGCCAGCGGAAGTAATGGCAGCAGCATTAGCGTATGCAACACCCCCTGATGGAGTCCGTATAATCTAATGTAGAGCTGGCGGCTATCCGAAATGTTGATCGTCTTTACTCATTAAGTCTATAGGGCCATTAGTGGTGCTGCGAAGCTGTCCGAATTACTAAGCATGTCCGGATTATCGGTGTCCGAGTTGTTGGTCGGCGATTGTATTATACAGACCTGCATATACATAACACGAAGCAAGATTTGTAGATGGCGAAAAGGGCGAAAAAGTAAGCTTCATCCACCTAAACAGTAAAACCTTGTTAATTCATAAAATAAAATAATTTGGACTTCTCCTCTGGCATTCCAGCAGGTGTATACATTACTTAATGTTATCAAACGCTCAATAATTCAAATGTATTCGACTGCACGTTTTGTTGCTTCAATAAATTTAGCTTTGCTGCAATACAGCCATGTTATGCGGTGAAGCATTTTAAAGGAGGAGAGGGACCACTATTGTGAAATGTAGTATTTGTCCCTTAATTATACGCACGTGCATGCGCCATCTCTGGTCACAGTTCGAGCACTGAGATGTGTAATAAGTTCACTGGCAGGAATTCGAAGCTGTTTATGATGTTGCTGTGGGGATTTCTGGTCTTCCTTACTGCTATGCTTTGCCGGCCGTTTTATTCTTTTTTTTTTTTTCAGTCTCTTGAGAAACGTATCAGCTGTCTTCTGCTGGATTGTGAACAGATTTATGTATAATAATAAGCTTGATTGATGGGTGAATACTCCAAGAAGGCAGCGGTCTTGTTTAGGCGACTAGAAGCTCCCTTAATTGAGTGAATTTCTCATTACGTTAACAACACGGCACCGACCTTCCACCACATTGTGTCTCCTGACGCCTCTCCCTCTCTCTTCCAGCTGGCCCCCGAGCAGGGCCTGCAGTTCGACATGCAGCCGCAGGCGATCCGCAGCAAGTGCCTTAATGAGGCCCGTGAACTGATGCAGCAATGTGCTGCCCCAGGAGGCAGCATGGCGGCCACCCTGTCTGCCTCCTCCTCCTCCTCTAACGCTTCCCCTTCATCACAATCAGAGGGGAGCGTGGCACAGCAAGCACTAGACCTGGTAGCCAAGCTCACCTCCCTCATGCTGCAGGTCAAGGTATGTTGCTGCAGTCTCCTGCGAAGCTGTGTGGACAAGCTTCCAATTTCTTCCAATAGGCATCAATATCTCGAATGTAATACATATCATGATGGATTAAAACGTGAACTGCAAAATTACTCCAACATGTTATTTTGTTTTAGGGTCACCTGCATTTGTGACAGTGGCTTAATTCAGGTGCCAAAACACGTTCGGGACTACTGCATGCTTAAAAACTGGCTACAAAGTAATTACACGTTATACTTCCATGTAATTAAGCATAATAGGCGTCTGTTCATGCTGGCATTTTAATTTATGCTGATGGTACTGTCCAACCTCATTAAGTTGCCGACTGATAATTCAGACTCAACGGGGACTGCCTAAAAGTCTAATTGGGAGTCTGGAATATGTGATTTGCCAAAAAACAAGTGACTCTATTCCACAAGTGGCGCCTTTCCACAATAGGGCGGAAAGAAAAAGAATGCATAATCCTTAAAAAATGCTAACCACTTGTGCTGCACACATGGCATGCCTTTGTCGCATTGCTTCGAAAAAAAAAAAAAGAAGCACTGGCTGCTTCATCACTCTCTCGTTTGGGCCGTGCACCCTGCATAGCACGCATTTACCGAATTTCTTCCCTGGCCTCGCGCACCCCTTCTCTCTCCAGTCTCCCTTTCCATCTCCCTTCCACCCTCTCGCTGACTTTTGAGGGGTGGAAGGTAGACCAGACAGCAGCAAAAAGGTGGGAGTGCACGGCACAAAGGTGTCTGTGGCGAAGCAGCTCATGCTTTACAAAGGGATTGCGTTAAGGGCGCCGTGTCACAGAAAATCCAGCGTTGTCCCCTCGCATCCAGCATTGACCGTCGTTTCGGGAATAATCATTCCAAGCGACGAATACCCAACTATGCAGGCCCTACGGGTAGCGCAAAGAAGTTACTGAAATAATTGAATTTCTCAAAGTAAAGTGCTTCAGAAAAATTTTGAAGTACGACTTACACACAACCTATGGACATGATAGCGTCAGATTGTAATCTTAATATATGAGAAAACATAATTCTGTTGTGCAGAAACTCAAGCACAGACCCCTTTTAACGTGATAGTGTTTTCCAGCTGCCGTTTGAGGTATGTCTTAGTAGGAGCGCTGCAGCCCCCTCGTTTCCTTGCACACCATCAAAAGATGAACCATAAACGTCGCCTTCATGCATAGCGTTCGCCACCAGCATTTCCCGTTAGTTAAAGCTGCAGTTGCCAGGAAATATGAAGAGTACTCGGGGATCTTTGAATCCTGTCCTGTTCCACTCTTAAAGGCAAAGTTTAAGTGTCATCCAAATTTTTTTTTTTCCTGGATTTCGTGTTTCTTCTTTTTCTTGGCACGACACCCAGTAGCCAGATTTAATTGCTATAACCAATAATAATTCACCGTGGGAACATTGCAGTAAGTCATTTGTCTTACCATAGAACACACGCAGGAGTTAAGGGCAGGGCAGCTGCTCATGTTGCATCCAACTACAGTCGCCGACCGATTTTCCGGACTCCGAAAATTCGGACATGCCCGATTATTCGGTCAGCCTCGCGGCACCGCCGTTCTCCCCATAGACCATAATGTATAACAACTGCCGAAAGTTCGGACACCTTGCAACCTCTCGTCTGATTTTTCGGACACTCCTTGAGCCAACTCGGTCGAGAGCACCATGCACAGACTCTGACCGGTGCATGGTTCGACTTGCTGAACGCCATTTTTGTTTAGAACGGAACTTCCTTGCTGCCCCACGAAGTGGCGCTACTGGAAATCCCCGCTCATCATCATCGTTTCTGCCTGGTTACATAGAGTGGCTCTGCAGCAGTTCCGGTTTCAGCTTAGTAAGCCACGTCAAGACAATCCAGCAGCTGATTTGTTCGCGCACGACGCTGCGAGCAGGCCGCGTTTTTCGTTTGTGCGACTGGTGTCGGCACGGTGGTGTTTGCTTTGTGTGCTGTGTCGAGGTTTCGGTGAGCCAACGCGGCATACGTAAACATCGCGTCAAAGGTCTAATGGCGCCGACAGTGCCCGCGCAGACTGCGCTGGGGAATGCCGGCAAGCGGGTGCCGGGAGGCCTACTTGTCGCCTTCCGATGTGCTCCCTATTGACGCGGAAAATGTTCTGCCGAGACCTGCGCAATGGTTGCATTGCGATTCCGGACACCGTCTCATTTGACAGTTTCATAGGTGCTGACACTGCTGTATTGACATACGCAGAACTCGATGACGGCAAGACCATTCGTCAGGTTTCTGCTGCACCGCCGGAGATGACGCACCATGTGCTACGCTGCCGTCGCATGCGGAGCGTGTACAAGCAGTGACTGTGCTTTCAGCCGCTAATAGTGACCGTACGACCCTCTCCGAGATTCAGGCTTATCTGATTGCGCGTAAACGGAACAGCGTGCAACGGCGCATTCACGATTTCTTCCAAGCCAACTGCCGAGCTCGAATAAGTGCGTGGAAATAAAGGATTTCTTTTTTTTTTGTCTTAATCTGCTTTTTCGGACACCTGTTTATTCGGACATTTTCGCAGTCCCCGTGAGGTCCGAATAAACGGTCGGCGACTGTAAAACCGGTAATGCTATAAGTGGGTTCAACTGTGCTTCTTTCTAAGTAAAATGTTTTAATGTTTGTCTCGTCTTCTTGCTTTATGCAACCCAGTTATAAAAATTATCGGTTATAATAATGGAATTTTCTTGGCAGTTGGATATTTGTATAAGTGGGTTATTCTGTAGTGTATATTTTAGGCAACATTTACAGTGGCACTGGGTTTATTTCTTTGGGAGTAGTGGCGGCACATGTCAAGAGGTGCACTTAGAGTCTTGGGAAATAGGCCCTCTAGGGATGCTTTTCCGCCATATTGTCCATATTTGGGTGACGGTTTGGGCTAGTTGGTTTTCCATTTTAGGTTGTGTGGTACACCGTGAGGCAGGGACAAGGGACGCAAGAAAAACGAGGACAAGTAAGTTTAAAGCACTTGTCGTTTTTCTTGCGTCCCTTGTCCCTGCCTCATGCTGTACCACACAACCTAAAATGGAAAACCAACTAGCCCAAACCATCACTCTTCTAAGGAGAAAGAGGCTCTGAACTTCGCACTCATATAAACCCTTTAAAACATTGGCTGACACTTTCAGGGCTATCATTTACACATACATGAACACCCAGCGAAGTGGACTTGTCAGCTCTGGTTGGCCCAGAGGGCTGCTGCGGCCTCTCTGATTGGCTCAAAATACCACCATTACAGAATTTGACAATGTGGCAGAATCTGACAGTGTCCTGGACAGCACACTAGGTTGCCAGACATTACAAGGAATTGTTTGGTTCATGGCACCTTTTCGTTACACGTGCGTCATGATTGATGGTGCTGCCCACTCTCTGCTTATACCTTCCACACCCTCGGCTAAAAGTTACCACTTGCTTATCATATGGCGAGGGCCTACTTTTCATGAGCCGTTCCTTTACATGTTTTATGATGGGATTCATAATTGTTACATGATACCCCCTCCTAGTCCTTTTCCTTCCTTCATGTGCAGAGTGATGCCATGCAGCTATGCCAATGTAGATGAACCATGCTGACAAAAAAAAGGCTTTCGAATGCATTCTCAGGTGTTTGATATGCGTTGAAATTTCAAAAAAAAATACTGAATGCAAGTTTGCTAATTGAATACCTACTGGTAATAGAAGTGTGCTTCTTAAATCTCATCTGAAATTTTAAACACAACCACATTCCTAAGGTTTGGTGTCCATGCTGTGCATGGAGAAAATATATAATGGAATGTGGAACATTTTTTATGTATTATGCACAGGAGACAGTTGTGTGACCCTTGCAAACTTGAAGGCAGTTCTGGCTCTTCTGCTTGCAGAACCTTTCCCAAGGGGACCTGAACTCGTTTGAGTTGAAGTCACTCAGTGAAGCCATGGTGGACGTTCAGAACAGCGTGAGCCAAAGTAACGTCGGGTGAGTTTTGATAAATCTCTTTTTCATCTACCGTATTTACTCGAATTCAGGCCAGCCCCAATTCTAAGCCTACCCCAATATGTCCACAGCCAGAAAAAAAAGGGGGGGGGGGTAGGCAACAGTACAAGCTGGATGAAGTGGTTGGTGTGGTTAGAGCAGTGGAAGGCTGGTATTATAATGTAAGGAGTCCGCAAAGACATGGGAAATATTTCTGCTATATGGAAAGACGGGCTGCTTTACGGCAAAGAGCAAGGCTAGGAAGGTTAGCTGATGACTTAAATGCTGTTTTAAAGGAGCTAAGCAAATAGTTGGAGAAGATAAATCGTGCAGTATGGTTTTGGACAAATTCTAGCATATTGATGCATGTGAACATGCTCTCTATATCACGCAAACATGAGACACTCTGCACGGCTCAGCCTCTAAAAGATTTACAGTCGCTGACGGTTAATAAGGACTTGGCAGGGCCGTCTAGAAGTTGAAATAATTGAGAGCCCCAACTATCAGATTCTGCAGACAATGTGTAACTTATTCCACAAGTAGCCTAAAATGTGACATATTTTCAGATCGCCTTTGGGGGTACTTTCACTGTCATAAAATTTTTTGTGACTAGCACCAGACACGTCAGTGTCTACGAGTGACGGCATTCTGGACACTGACAGCATCGCTTTCACCCATTTATGCGCCCAGTGGTACGAAACTGAAAGTAGTATCTTCAAAACTGATTGTCCAAAAATATGGCCCAAGTCTGTCATCGCATTGCTGCTTGCACATATGATCATTGATCATGTTATCGTTGTCGTGCTGTTGCTACAGATAGACAGGAGTATAGTCAGTCAAAGAAGTCAGTTGAGCTGCGATAGCCGAATGCTCACGAATTTTTTTGCAACCATCATTGTCTGGTGCCTCCCCCACTTAATCATCATCCTCATCAGTGCAGTGCATACATCATGGGCGGATTTGGTGCCACTTAGAACTTCTTGAAAAGCTTGTCGCTATTGAACACATCAGTGAAAAAAGGCTGGATGCATAGAACTCGCATGACAAATAGTAAATGCAGCCGATGCAACCTTTCAAAACAAAAAGGCTTGACTTGGCTTGCCCTGAGATTTTGACGCAATCTGCAACTACTAGATCGACAGTTGGTGCCATGCTAGGATGCACTGGCGACATATTAAAGACAGAATATTGCCTTTTTTACTCGATTCTCTGACCTGATTGGCATACCGTCGTGCAGGGGGATTCTGATTATCGAACTGTGTACTGTAAGGTGTCTGTAATTTCTGCCATGACCACACCGCCAACGCTGTGGAGCGTGAAAAGTGCAAGTTGGTGGTGGTCGGAAGTGCACAGCCAGGGTGCCTAGTGTGATAGATGTTTTTCTTTTATAGTTTTTAAGTTGTAGACAGTAAACCTTATATTTTCTTGTAATTCATTGCCAAAGTTGAAACTTATCTTGTGGGAACATTGTGAGAACAACAATGTATGAAAGGGGATTCTAGTACATCACTGTCTATGAGCCCTTTGCTGAGACTTTAGTGAAATTATACCTTGGAAAACGTATACATGAGGAATGTATCAGCAGGGTTCTACTGTATAGCAAAACATTTGGCTAGTTGGCGTTAGTTCATCTTGTAATGCACTGAGTGCAACTAACAACTGCAAAAGGACATGCGAGACAAGGACAGTGGAGCACTCTATTGGTGTGTCGGGTGTGTCCTTTGTAGGTGTTAGTTTTACTCAGCACCTCACAATAACAACAATTGTGAGTACTAACAACTGCAGTGAGCAAGTGGTGAACTTTGCTAGTGACTCAGCTACTTAACACACGTGAGCTTTTAGCACCATCACTCCAGCAGTGACGGCAATGATGAAGTATGCCTTGCATGTGGGGAAGAGAACATGCATGGCACCCACGTAGATGATCGCCATCTTAAGCCGACTCTCCAGCTGTTGACCATTAAGCCCATGTTCGTAGACGGCACTTGCAATAAATGTGGCAGCTCATCGCCACGCGGCTGTCAGAAGTAATACTGGTCATTGTGGCATGGGGTGATGGCGTGCTGGAGTTGAAGGCACTGGGTTTGATGCTATAGGATGCGAGCACGAAACGTGGCTGTATCCCTCCAAATGCCTGCTTGTTCTGAAAAAAATGTTGTCACTTCAGGATGGCCCTTTCATGTCGATGCACTGACCTGCTTCATAAGCGTCTTTAATATTTTATTTGGATCGACATGTCCTTACGTTCTTTCTCCCCACCTCCTTGCAGACTTTTTCAGAACAAAGTTCAAATACACATCAACCACATCCAGAACGGTCTGAGCCAGCTGGGAAACCTGCACGCGTTTACATCATCATCCCACAACATCTCCGTCTAATCCCATCCTCCATCCCAGCTGTACTTTTTGCCTAACCAGCTTCTGCTTCAACGGTTGCACTCAGTATGGATTCGTCACCTTTACGTGCTCACAGCCATTAGGTTTTGTTTTTATTGTTTGACTTCTGGCGAAAGCCCTCTTCGGGTTGCTGACGCTTTGAGAATTGTGTGTTACAAGGAAACCCTGAAGACGCTGCATGGTCCACAACGTTGTCACCAGCGCTGGATCACTTGTAATTGAGGGGTTTATTGAATGCGTGTTCGTTGTAATTAGATGGCAATGTTATTTGATGTGTGTCTCTTTCAGCCCCAGTGCATTGATTTTGTTTATCACTTTAATGCAGATGTACTTTTGAAGCCTTGTAGTTATCGTGGTGCTGTTCACAAACGGCATATAGAACGACACGAGATTTGACAAGTGATGGCACGGACATATGAATCGTTCTTGTGGTTTGTGCTGCCTTATTTTTTTTCCTCTTTCTTTCTTAGGTTGTACAGGCATCAGCTCAGTGGTCACAACTGCTGTGCTCGCACTTTTTGTGGAAATAAAATGCCCTAAGTTAACTTGTGATTATGCTGTAACATAATTCATGCCAAGTTGGTGCTTCCTTTCAACTGGCTTCACCGTGTATATATATTATATACTATACAGAGAGCCTTGCCTAACAGCACTCCTAGGGCAACTACAAAGTCATTGTCAATAACCTGCGTGCAAGCTTTTGTCATCTCAGTACGGCCGCAGCCGCTATCGGCTGCAGCACACTTGTTGCAACTTCAGTGCATGCGATTTTGCTGTTCGTTATAGAGCCATGGAAAGCGGTGTGCTGTGCATGTCAGATGGTGAAGATTGTAAAATCCATGCTCAGGGCTGCCAAGGAGTTTGCATTACACTTTGGTCTGCCTGTCACTTCGCTGGGGAGGTAGCGACGGCTTTTTGGCGTCCATGCATATATGCTTCCTAGGGTTTTGGCTAGGGGGGCGGCGGGGGGGAGGCATGTAAATAATGCAGATTTGTTTGGGCATGCCATGTCCCCTCGAAGCCCCAGTATGGGGAGACTCCACAAGCTGTGTATGAGGGTTTTTGTTGTGAAAGCATAAAAAAAATTGGGAAATGATTCATCTTAAGGCTGGTGCGGAGGCAGGCGAGTTCTTGAAATTTGTTTCTCTCCTTTTTATGTAGAAAAAAATTCTGCTTACTACAGTTTATCTAAATCATGTCATGATGACCCACTATTTCACCTGCAAAGCAGCGTACATTTTATAAGCATTAATCATGAAAGAGCAGCTAGTAGAAATGTAAGTTAGCATGTAGCCACCACTTGGTACTACGTGGTTAGGATGTGGATGTTGCGCTTGTGTCGGCAAGCATGTGATTGGGAACATCATCAGGTCTGTGTTGCTTTTTGGGAACTGAGAAGTCGTTCAGAGTTCCACTTAGATTGTTTGAGGCCACTGCAACATAGGTTGCCAAAATTTACTCTTGTTTAGTACACAGAAAGGCTTGTTTTATTAAACGGTGCCCTTCAAAATAAAACCATCAAGCTAAAAAAAAATTTTTTCCTATCGTGTCCTTTCATTTGTGTGTAATTGTGCACTTTGCGGGCTTGGGCCTCTGCAGACTGAATTTCTCGATCTCATAAACCTGCTGCAGCACTATTGTCTTCATTTGGCGATAAGGATGTATTGAAAAAAATGAACTTTCCATTTTTGTTTCAAAACTGTCCTAATCATTCTGAAGAGAAAAGGTAGACAATTTCAAACATTGTGCGAACAGGCCTTGGTTTTTAGAAAGGGATAGAAAAAAGTGCAGCAGATCCAACGAGTTGGAATCTATATGCAGAGAAGCTTTGTGCAGGTGTATAGAGTCGAAATGCAAGTTTGTGTGTATTGAATGTCCGCACAAAGTGTCACGGAAGGCTTTATTCACTCGGGCATTGTGGAGGGCTAATGCTGCTGCAGAAGCGTAAAGGTGAGCGCCTTGTGGTGGTGATGCAATGGTTGACGATAAAGATCACGAGGCGTCCTGGGCGTTTTTCTTTTTTTTTCTCCCCCCCTCCCCCCCCCCCTGCACGACTGCTGCTGCGGAGGTGAGTGCCACTTGGTTGTGGCGTAAGGAACTCGGCGGCCAGAGGCGGTGATGGCACGCGTACCCTTAGCTTTGATGGGTTGGTCCATTCGGTGACAGAGCAGCCACGCAGCGCCGACGGTCATGCGAACCCAGCGCAGTTCACAAAGAAAAGCTTCGCTTTTAAAGCAACACTAATTATTGTATGGTTTTTATTGTAATAGAGTCAGTTTTGACTGGGGCTCCCTAGCCTTGAAGAGAGAACGGATGCTGAAGGGAGCTTTTCAAAGAGCTTTTGACCAGTCCTCTCTGTAGGAGGCCTTTTGGAATTGCATGTTTTTATGTGCAAATTTATTGTTTGTTGCAATAAGTCTATTTATTTTGTGGAAAAGCCTTTAGTAAAACCAACTGCCGCAATCATGCGAGTCAGCAGTGAATGCTTCATCCTCCATTTTTTTAGTGTTTGTGTGTGTGTGTTTGGTTTGTCTTTTCTTGAGTTTGTAGATTTGGCGGCGTGGCTTGGTGTGGCATACTAATGGATGCTTGTAAGAGGGGACAAAGTGTGGTGGACATTTTTCTTGTCATTTCTTTTCCTCTCTCACATATTGCGGGTGAGAATTAAAAATAAAGCGATTGAGCACTCAACTATTACTGCTTTGATGGCAAATGGCATTACGGATGGTTACGTTGAAGTGCTTAATACTGAAAGCTTTGCTGCAGATACGGTGTGTTATCATTTGTGCTGATCAGATTTCAAAGAAATGCAATGCAACTATTGAAAATTTGGGCATCTGGTTCTTATGTAGGCCTAGCAGGTGGTGGAACTTCTTTTAGCCATTTAAGAAGTCTAATAATATTTGTAGGATAACATCGTTACTTTGGCACTGTGCATAATTTTAATGTCAACCTACATCTTGGGTGTCTGCGAGTGCGGCTGTTATTTGTGGGTTACTGATTGGCCCTACTTGTCACTTTATCACAGCATTGAACATCTCACTCTATGGAATCAGTTTGAACTGTGACCATTAAACTTCCAGAGCATAAACTAGCATTGAAATGATTCACTTTGCAAAATGTTCAGCTCTTGTTGAGGTATTGCAAAGTACTCCATGAGTTTTGTACGGTGTGAGTGGCAATAGTCATCAGTGCACTTAGCTGCAATAGCTTGTGAAGATTCATAACATTGATTGCAGTATGTGCTAATCGTAAACTGTGCAGTGAACTTGTCACCTGCTTGTCAAATACTGCTGAAAGTACAGTGTTGTGATAGTAAGAAACTGGGGAATGAAATCACTTTAACTGTAGTTGTATCACAGAACTGTACACTGCATGCGAATGCATACACACGAGCACACGATGTAGCACTCGAACCTTGTTGCTGCAACTGTATATCGTTATAAGTGGAATGCACTGTACGCGTAAGTACTGCTGCCTGAGGTTTTTTTTTTTTTTTTTTCAATTCAAGGAGAGGTGATAAACATTAGAGAATGTAGTGGGGGAACTTATGCCCCCGTTGGGCAGGCCAATACAGTGTCACAGCAAGACAGTGCCGTTCGTTAGAAGTTGGGTCATTTTCAAACGGCTAGGTGAACCCTTTTATAGAAATCGCTTCACACACTTTGCTCTAGGTAAGTGGTTGCCCTCTATCACAGCGCTTCAAGGTAAAATACATGTGTGGAGTAATATCGAGAGAGTATTTCCCTACTTTGCACAGGTCGCTGGCACCAAAAGAGAGCTGAGCAATACCTTGAACGTTTAAGCAGGAGTATGGAGCATAGTGTAAATAAAGAAGCCAGGTATAAAAAGATATTCTTGCTAAGTAGCTTGCCCATTCATGCGCAGATTTCTCACAGAAAAGAACATTTTGCAGTCCACTTTTATGTTTGAATGCAGTACTTGACTGCATCATCCAGAATAAATCTGTCATCTGCAAGGATGCCTAGCAGGAAGTGCAGGTTTTTCCAAGAGGAACTTTAGAGTCGTTCATATCATTACAGCAAAACATGGTATGCGCCATGTTTCACCACGGTAGTGACCGGTTGCGCCACTGTCTCTTTCACTGATTTCGCTTTGACAATAACTTTCTTCTTGTGGTACCATATCACTGCAAGTAGCACGCAGCTCATTTTTATACTGGATGAAATGGGGAAGTACTGCCTTTTGACGTAGTAATAATTGTAATGCATTTTGGATTGACAGCCGTGCAAAATTTGAACACAAATGAGCCTGTGGTTTGAACGTAGCCCTCTTGCTTTGTCATCAACACTTCAACTTGTCCACTTGTTCCGTGAGACTTGCGCATGAATTTTAACATCGGAGGAGACGAGAGTTTGACCTTGTTACCTTTTGCAAGTCCGAAAGTTGCTGCTTTATTTTCCTATGATCCTTTTGCCAAAATTTTAGCAGTGCAATTTTGCTTGCTGCAGCTTCACCGCATTGATTGTGAGCATACATTGAGAAAAATTGTGTTCTCGCAGACATGTCTTATTTGCCTAAGTTGCGAGTTATTTCTTCCATAGAGCAAAGTCATTGTTATTTGCTCGTGCTTCTTGTTTTGCAGTATTGAATGTAAGCTAGTAGATGCCGAGACAGCTTGATGCAGCACGTGTATTATAAAAAATTTCTCGAAGTGTTTTTTTTAGCACCATGAATCAGACAAGCTGTGCAATTTACAAAGTTCTAATAACCATCATTAGCTGTAAAACAAATAAGCAAGTGTGATTTTCTTTCTCAATTCGAGTACATAATTTACTTTATGTTTGTATTGGCTTGTTTTCTTTGCCACTGAGTCGTGGTGGTTCTTGTATGCTTAATTTGCATGGTGTTAGATGCCTATGGCAGGAGAAAGTAAGATTGAATGTCACTTGATTGCCTGTTATTGCACTGTGTCCTTCACACTTGCATTTGTCAAGATTTCAGTATTTTCTTTTATCGCTCTCAAAAGATTGAGCTGCATGTTCCGCAAGAAAAGCTGAAAATCCTTGACATTTGGTGGCTGCAGCTAGTGAAACAGTACAGAACTTTGTTGGCCACGTAAGCTCATGGTGGCCGCAAATCTGATTTCTAGGTCAAACATGCTGTCCATAGGGCCCGTGAACGAGCAAAGAGGCATGGCGCCTCTGTTCCGACATGGGACTAGCCAATGGCTGGGTAGGGACCTACTTAGCAGGTCCCCGCCTAGCTCCTCAGGACCCCAATAAAGTTGTGTACTACTACTACTACTAGGTCAACATGCCAAGATCGTAGGAATATTCTGACTTTTTGTCGATTTAGTGGGCTATAAATTTAATCTCGTAACACATTAATGATGGCAAGGAGCTCCCCCACTAACAAGCATCCTTTGGTATGGCATAACTGCTGTAACATACAGCCACCACGGTGAAGTCCTTTTCCGAGGCACACCGTTCAGTGTCTCTTCGAGTGTGTATTTTGTTCCTTGCATCCTGGTTGCTTTGTCCAGCTGCTTTGAGCCAGTTTCGCTGAAATATGTGAAGACACCAGTGTAATGTTATGTTCAGATTCAGAAAGGGCATGTTACTCGTGAAACCACAGCCGTTGAAAGCTGCTCTGGCTGGCTGATTTGTTGGAAGCGAAATGTGTGTGAGCGAAAAGTTAGTCCTGGTCAGGGGCATAAGAAACCTTTTTTTAAGGGGGGGTGGGGGGGGGAACGCTGGGCAGGGCCTGCATACCAACGCAGAAATTTCGGGGTGGGCATGTGCCTAGTTTCTCACCCGATGGCTACTGGTCCTTGCAGTACATCACTCTTTGGACGCTGCAGAGTATGTAATTAGTTCTTAGTGCAGCTTGAAAGCATAACACTGAACTTAAATATCAAGTGGTGTAAATTGTTTTTTCTTCTATGTTAAATGGCCGTTGCTTATTGAGTGCTATTTCTGTTGTTCAAAAAAAACCAGGTCTTGCTTTTTCTCACATAAGTTCACATTGTTTTACTGTTACAATTCTTGGCATCAAAGCCAGTGTCGATAAAAAAACTAACAATAATCATATGTCATCTGCGCTGACTAATTGCAAGCTGTAGTTGTGTACAAGAAGTTCAGTGAACATGGTGTATTCTTGCTTGTCTTCTACAGTTCTAGCTTTGAAATATCTGCATCCCTGTGATGCTCGTTGTCTAAATGTGTTATTGAAATGAAGCTAGTTCCTGCTTGGAGTTGGTGTGTCTTCAGATATTTCAGCAAGGCATTCACGGCTCAGAGAGGCTCAATGGATTTGTACATTTGCAGTGGGATAAGTAGATGTCTGCTGACCGAGTTATAAGCATATGAAGCCTTTATTGAGGAGCTATGTGCATATGTCGTAGTGTGACAAAGGGTTTTGAGGTATACTGCTTGTGTTGGCTTACCTTATGGATGTGAGGTCTGCACTGGAAAATTAAAAAAAAAGTACTAGAGGTATTTTGCGACAAATAAAGTTTATTTACATGTACTTTGTCACTAGTGTCTGTGTGAAAGCTGATTTGAGAACTTTTCATATGCTCTCGTTGCAAGTCTTCTCTTGCTTAATGTGGCAGTAATGTTGAATGGGACAGAGAAAACAGAAGAATGAGAGACAAGAAGCAGCACTGACTTGTTCTTTTTGTCTATCTGCACTGTTCTGTTCAGCACCCATACCAACACACCCATTCATATATTTAGTCCACGATATGTTGAATATATTTTTCCACTATTTTTTACTATTAGAATGTGCTAGTCTGTTGAGTTGGCAGTGTCTTGAGAATATTAGCTTCCAAGTAAAGCATGCTTGTTACTTGTGGATCTTGCCGAACGTCTTGGGTTTGTGCTGTACAAGTGGCTTGGCATGTCCTTGGACCTGGTTTCGATATATCTGCTTCACCTTCAAAAGTGAAAAGTGCTGTGTCAGCTGAACAAGCATGTATAATGGAGTGGGCTGTGTCCACTAGTATTTGTAGATCACACTGGCTGTGACATTGAGCAAGAAAATACAGGTAGGTTTCTCTGATAAAGTGGGCACCTATTTGCGACTCCAACTAAATACTCGCCTCCCCTAGCAGCCATGTTGAGGAACAGCTAGCTCATCTAGGTACAAGCTTGAAGCGAAAGAGGGCCTCCTATTGTGGCACGCACTGAATGCCTCGTAGTTCTCAAATTATTGTTATGCCACTGCCAGGGGCGTAGCCAGGGGGGGGGCTTATGGGGCTTCAGCCCCCCCCGAAATTTTTTCGTGCTGTCCATGCACCGCCGACCAAAGCGACCCCCGGCGCCGGAAATCACTCTGGATTTTGTCTAGAATGTCTTTTTGACGCTCGAAAAGACATTTAACCGCGAAGATTGCAAACTCGGGCTGGATTTCATGGCAACGCCCATACACCGGGAGTCACATAACGCCAAGCAGTCCCATCCGAGCACAAAGTTTCAAGGGCGCTTTGATGGTGAGCGGGCTCGCCGCGGCATCTCACTGAGGCCACGGAATCTATAGAGCGCATGGATATCAATTGCGAAATTTTATGGGTATAAATCTCATAAGCTCTTGATGTGAAAGGTGCATTGACATTTCCAAAGTTGTGCTTTAGATTTTCAATTGCGGAGCTTTGTGGGTTTAATGTTGTTATAAACATTTGACGCCAAAGGTCTATTGACTTTTCTAAAGTCTTACATCGGAACATACAACAAGACAAGCCAAATCAACACACTAGCAGACGAGTTGACAAAGCAGGCAGCGAGGTCCAATGAGACGAAGCGTTGGGGTGGTTCATTTGTGCCGTCATGTCACATAAAAAAATATCAACATTTTTTTTAACCTACGCCAGAACATCCATGTCAAGACACTAAAGCCAGCCAAAGTAACTACGTTCTTATTTATTTTTTCTACTTTGACTTTTATTCGCGAGAACACATTGAGCCTCTTCAATTTTTTTTTTGTTCTCGCTACCCTACCCGAGGGCTGCCAGAGCCAGCCAGATCGCAAAGTTTTTCTCGTATGGCCCCGACCCCCGTGCGGTGCACTTCGGTGCGCGTTCGGTTTGCTCTGGCCGAGTGGATTTTCACCCGACAGGGTTTTGGACGTTTTCTGGCTAGCAGACGAGAAAAAAAAATGGTCGCTCGCCGCCATCACTGTGGGGACTCGAAGGATTGTACCGCATTCCTTGAGCGGAACCTTTCCGGAAAGTCTTGTTTCGCCGCTGTAGGATACTGATCGAGCAGTATGCGTATGGTTCTCAGTGGACCAAGCGTCTCATGTTTTCTTCGGTATTCCTTCCGTAGCCCCATTAGGTGCCCGAAGTAGGCATTTGATTCTGGCCAACATACTTTCCTATACGTTTTTTTTATTCATTTTGGTGCCTCCGCCTCACAGAAAAAAAATACATTGTTGCGGCGCAGCGAATTGTCGCATGGTGAAAGTTCGATTTTGATACTTCTTTTGCGGAAAGTAATGGGCGACGGGACGCTTCAGTTGCCGGATGCGTTTATTATATTATTGCGAAAGCAATTATATGGACACTTCAGGCGCATTCCTGCCATCGCCCTCATGTTTCGTATAAAGTCCAAGGGTGATAACATCGTGACCACGCGCTGCATGCTGTATGTGCGAGTGAAAGCGTAGGAGGGGAGGTGGAATGGGTGAGCCGACGATGGTGGCTCAGTCTTGTGTGCGCAAAGGAGGAAAGCGGGGAGCAAGCGCGCCGCCTTCCGTCGGGCGCAATGCATCGGGGGGAGTGGATGGAATGGGGGCGGAATCTAGGATTCTGTGAATCTATGATTGTGCAACATCCTTATTTGCCTTGTTTGACGCATTATATACAGTTACTTCTTACATACATAGACTCATTGGAGACTTATACGTATACTTAAATATCTTGTTGCGAGGTTTTGTGTATACATGCAGTGAACTTTGTTTCCAGTGACACTTTTTTGTCCTTTATCAAGCCGTATTTTCGCATTTGCATATCCCATTGTATCTTTGCATTTCTAATGTACGAGGGCGAGTCAAATGAAAGTGAACCTACCCTAACCGCGCAATAATGGTTCGGTTCATTATCTGCGAGGCATGCGCGCAGGAGAACGGCATGTCTCATTTACAAAAGTGACACGCAGGTGTGAAGATAAATGTTCTTTGATGTTCTCACACACTGGGTTGAATATGGTGGCGTCACATAATGGACACTTCAAAAGTTTAACAGCTCGGTGTCGCGAATTTTTTGACAGCTGAAGGTGTTTCCAAAACAGAAATTAATCACCATATGACTGCCGATTACGTTGAACACTGCATTTCATTGACTACTGTGAAGCGTTGGAGCAAACGGTTCAAAGGACGTTGCAAAGACATTGCAAGACCGGGCGAAAACCATCGTGCAATCACCCCCCACACAATTTCAAAGGTTCATGAGCTGCTGAAACAAGAACGGAGGATAAGCATCGATGAACTGGCAGACCGTCTGAACATCAGTCACGGTTCGGTTCAAGCCATAATTCATGAGCTTCTCGGTTATCGGCTCTTTGGTGCGCAATGGATCCCCAAGATTGTTATCCATCGCGAGAAGACGGAGAAGTTTCGCGCTGCCTTGACTCATCTGATCGGGTATCACAATGACGATGACGACTTCTTGTTTGCATTTGTGATTGGGGACGAACCTTGGTGCCACTACTACGAGCCTGAAACACGACGGCAAAGCTTACAGTGGAAACATTCGAATTTACCACGCCCAAAGAACGTAAAGGCCATCATTTCCGCTGGAAAGGTGTTGTTGACTTTTTTTTCGATCGACAAGGTCCATTACTGATAGAATTTGCTAAATCTTGAGAGGCTATCAATTGTTTCCGATATTGTGAAACACCAGAACGGCAGCGTGTCGCAATCAAGAACGAACAACATGGAAAATTGACGAATGGGGTCATCTTGTTCCACGACAATGCCTGCCCCCACGTCGCTTATGTGGTTAATACAAAACTGGCAAAGTTCAAGTGGGAAACGCTGCAACATCCGCCATACAGCTCAGACCTGTCACCTTGCGACTTCTACATTTTGGGGCAACCGAAAAAACACCTCAAGGGAACCAGATACAGACTTTTTGAAGCAGCAACCCAAGGAGTTTTATAAGACGGGAATCGCGCAACTCGTTAGTCAATACGACAAATGTCTAAATTCTCATGAAGACTGCTTTTAAATAAAGTACCCCGTTGTTGGCTCATTCATTTGACTTGCTCTCATATATCTTGAAGAACTCCTGCTTTTTATACGTGCTCTCTGTCGCGACTATAACTTCGGTGCAATTACGATACACGACAAGGGACAGCTACTCCTGCGTTATACATTGGAACAAACGACAGCGTCATTGAGATTTTTCACTGGCCATTGCATATATACAAGAATGTAAGCACGATTCTTGAATGACAAAGTTTCATTAACATATTTGTCCTCAACTTGTTCAGTTCATTGCCTTTTAATTTTTCATATCAGCGGCATGCACTGCTTTCCTGGTTTCGAACTGATATTGTTCTAAAGTTCGTGTGATATTTTCTTTACTTAATAAATAGACAAAAAACATGGAAGCATTGACGTCAGTTATGTTGGGCACAATTTTTGACACATACGAGTATAATATTTTATGAAAAAATACATATTTTACTTGTATTTACAGTGCGTAGCTTTCAAGAATTTGTCTGCAGCATCTTTGGCAATGACAATGCAGTTATTATTCATTATTTGATCCCTCGATAAATTGTTTCAGAGGAAGCTTTAGCTCGGGCCCAATCCGACGCGGCCTATTCAAATACTTGTAAAACGCAGAAACGGTTTTCTGAGATAATCCTGCTAATCGCTTTTATTGAAATTGGTTGCATTTGAGAGAGAAAGTTAAATCCTAGTGTCTGTTGGAAACAGAACTTTGATTTAGGGCCTGAATTTTGTTTAAAATATTTTGGAAAATTCTAACGTTTGAAAAAATAGAAGCAGGACGTTTACAAACTAAGAGCTATGCATGAAGAACAGATATTGTGGTTCTGTAAACGGCATTTATTATAACAGTCAAAGCGGACTAGTTTGCTGTGTCAATTTGTATCTTACGTGAATTGGTTACGTTAATAATAATATTTGGGGTTTTACGTGCCAAAACCACTTCTGATTATGAGGCACGCCGTAGTGGAGGACTCCGGAAATTTTGACCACCTGGGGTTCTTTAACGTGCACCTAAATCTAAGCACACGGGTGTTTTCGCATTTCGCCTCCATCGAAATGCGGCCGCCGTGGCCGGGATTCGATCCCGCGACCTCGTGCTCAGCAGCCCAACACCATAGCCACTGAGCAACCACGGCGGGTATGAATTGGTTACGTTGTGTACAAGGGTTCTGCAAAAGCCGTATTTCCACAATACTAAATTTTTTTGAGATTCATGTGTAACATATCTATTTTGTCCGCTTTCATTGTTGAGTCACGGAGTTTGAACTTGATAGTTTCGTTTTCTGAAAATATTCAATTTTGGCCAATTTTTAATAAATAATTGACCACCTAAATGAAAAATTCGAAGCCAGTAGTCACTAGAATTAAACTTTTTCGTTTAAATGCAACAAGCCTCCTTAAATTTGGTGAAGTGGTTGGAGGGAAAAACAAATTCCCCTTCTACATGTACTTAAATAGAAGCACATATATATATATATATATATATATATATATATATATATATATATATATATATATATATATATATATATATATATATATATATATATATATTGGGCCAGTGGCGTAGCCCCCCCCCGAACAAAATTTCTGGCTACGCCACTGGCCACTGCGCACAAGCCCGAAAAGGAAAAAAAAAATGCGGATGTCAAAAGATTTGTTGTGTACCAACCATTATGCCTGTCATTGCTGTGGAAAGACAGCAAAATATGATTTCATATTTTCACATAAGAAGCAGACGACGTGCATCAGAGAGCAACTTGGATCATAAATTTTGCATTGGGAAATGGTGACGACTGTTACTATACCGGTTTGTTCGAAACACTTGGGGCTTCTTTCTTCCTGGTGAGCAGAACATTGCTTTTAACATCTGTCTCGCATTTCAAATCGCGGAGTGTGCTTTGTTTAGGCAGGAGCATTAATAAATTAGAGTGATGCAAGTTTAAGTTTCATTTAGCATTGTTCGTTTATAGATTTCTGCCCCAGCATTAATGTTAGTAATGCTTTAAGCAGCAGGAATATTCTCGATAATATCTTTAGCCTATGGGCACGGTAGGAGGATTGATAACTGCCTCGGTAAGTCTGAAGTTGGTCATCACGTTAGGCCGTGAGGCGGCATATCGTTTTCATAGCGTGCATGCATAATTTTAGCAGTACATGCAGAAGATAGTTTTCTTATTCAACACATTGAGTTGGCAGTTTATTTGCTCACAAGAAAGAAGCAACAGCAAGCAGCACTCTTTCCAGCTTTGGAGCATTCTACCTGCACACTGCGCCGCTAGTTTGCTTTCCGACGCTGTGCACACCTAATTCCATTACAACTGGTTCAATTTGTTTCCAAGTCTTGCATTTACACTTATACAAAAGACTGCCCAAAAGAGAACCTTCGCTAAATTTTGGAAACCTGTTGGGAAGAAACTCAACTTGGTCCGATTGGTTGTTATTCACTTCTCGCGTTTTACTTGGGTTTGAGAATTTCAACGAGCACATCCAACAATGACATGTCCACCTAGTGGACGTGTCCATTTCGTCTGCTGCTAAAGTGCTAATTGGCAGGTAGCGCCTGTCTCCTGATGTGTACCACAGCCCAGCCAATGAGAACTTTAGCAGCAGATGAAATGGACATGTCCACTACGTGGATACTGCAGTTTCTGCAGTACTGTTTGTGTGTGTTTTCGTTTTGTGGGCGTCCGTCTCCTCGATTCGTCATGCCGATGAGTTGTTGCTTAGTTCGGTCCGTAAATCGCACGAAAAAAACGGTAGCATTGACTTCCCAGTGATAGCAATGTCGTCTTAAGTTATTCTATGAGCATCCACTGTCAGGACATGTATATCCGAGAGATGTGTCGAACACGTCTTGCGGACGTCCCTCGCATCACAGTTTCGCCGCACTTATCGTGTCCTGCCGACATTCATTGCGTAGCCACAATTGACATTATGGAGACATGCGTAGATTTTACGGGCACATGTATGCCAGGGCCTTTTGCACAGTGTTTGCCATAATATCGATTATGGTCGCAACACACGGTGTGTGACAGATGCAATGGGCAGAGACCATGAATCAAGAACCCGTACATTGTGTGCACAGGTTTCGCTCGCTCGCACGCACGTGTGCGGAAGTGCAGTATATTCCTCATTCTTCTAGACATTCCGAGAAGCGCAAGTGCTTTGTTGAACAAATTGAAGTTTTCAAATTGCATCAGAAAATTTGTAAGGTACAATTTAAAGTGCGAACAAGCTGCAGTGGTGATAGCTTCGGATTGTAATTCGAACATGTGGGAAAACATAATTCGGTTGCCAAGAAACTCAAAAGCCTCAATTTGAAGACAGATATTCATGTGTACAGGTATGTAAAAAAGGTTCATGTGGGAAAACCTTGGGACATCCATGGCAGGATATCTGAGGCAGGTCCATGTGCTACATCTTTGGAACATCCGCAATAGGATATCCGGGTCTGCACGTCCAGTGGATGGATGTCCTATTTGTAACCGAAATGGCGCATGGACATGTGACATGATTTGGATGTCTTACGGACGAAGTGGAGTGGTTTCACTGTGACGATATAAGCAGCCTCGACTTGAATTAAGACATCTAAATGTGCACTTAATGGAGTTAGGTTTTACGGTGACGATCGAGCTGTAGCATTACGAAGCCATGCCGCCGCATTTGCGCTGCGCTAGACTAACGACAGTGAACAATTGGGTAGCCTGGAGTAGGCTTACTCATGACTATCATAATTACTAATTTCTGCAAATAAACGCCTTGCACGCGTTGTGTTGGGGAATCAAGCACTGCACCTAGCCGCTGTCTTTAAAGTTGTTTCAAGGTCAGGATCAATTGTTTTTTGCATTAAACGTTTGTTCCGGTTCAAATTTATCTATCGTGAGCCGACACGACTGCAGTGCATACTTGTAAAAGAATTTGCTAAAAACGAAGGGAGACCGAGAAGCGGGCTTCTCCGCGCGATGAATCTTGCTGTGGAGAAGTAAGCCTCATAGGGACATGCAGCCGCTCAGAACCTGAATCAAGATAGCCCCGCTTATGGAATGATTCCATATAGAAGAGGCTAAAACGAGCCACGTTTTTCCCATTAAACGTGGATTTATATTTTATTTCATCAGCAGAAGTCGCGTCGCGGAAAATGCAGGAACACTAGCGGAAAATGACCTTTGGCGACCCACGCGGCAAACACATGAAGCTGCATAAGAGGCCCACCACGTGGCCTTCTACTAGTGTATGCGGTTACTGGTACTTCTATTAGTATTGAAATGCAGTATACTTTTCATTGTAAGTTTTTCCTGACTTACGATTTGCAGATAATCGTTTGTAGTGAGCAGAAAAGTGACGATGCCTTCGCCTTCGTTTTTGATGAGTTGACTTGGCTCGTCTATCGACAGGACAACGACGACGGGTGCCAGCCAGCCATGACGTAGGCGTGTATTTGGGGGAAAATGCTGTACAAATATAAGAAATGTCTGTACAAGAACGTGAACTTATTGCATTAGCTTTTTGTTTTCAAAAGTGGTTGTAAAGTTCAAAATGTAAGGTAGGTGGTTAACCACAGTTTCATTCCTGTGAAAGCAGAACGATGGATTGGATGGCTTTCACAATTTGCGAGGCGGACTATCGACACGCTCTCACTTCTCAGCGTTGCTAGAGGAGGGACTCTTACTTTTTTATAGGCTGCTGAAATCGGAAAGTTCCGATTACTAAATGTCCACACGCTTTTGGAAGTAACCGCTGCAGATGTAAACGCTACTGAGGGCGAGCTTTGCGTCGCGCCATAAAAAACTAGGCCCTTAAAAATTGGTTATCAGTCCCTGTAAGTACAGCTGAATAAAACTGCTCGGGCAAGTTTGTGGGATCTGCTAAACATTCTTTTTGGGCCCAGAAGGAGACAGAAAGGAAGGCGGGCTCTCTCTCTCTGTCATTTCTGTGTACATCCTTTTGCGGCCAAAAACAATGCTTTCCAGTCTTTCCATGAGGACTAAATAAAAAAAAAAGTCATGAACCATTCCACACTGATGGCGGATGACCAGCTAAGCTGTGTAGCAAACGACAAAGAGCTGACGCAGAATTTCGAACCAAAATACGAACACATTTATTGTCTTGATCGGTGGTTATTGTGACGAAAGGTAGGTGCACACATTTATTTTTACACATTCACGTTCATTCGTGTTTTCATCTCGCAATATATTGAGGCAAAGAATTTGAGACCGAAGCCACCTCACCTACTGGCAGTGGGCCAGTTCCGTCACCGCCTTCGCAGAGGGAGGGGCAGTATGGGAACGCTGGCATGATGAGCGCCATCGGAGCCAGCTGTGGAAGAAGAAGGCGCGAGCAGTGGCACGAGCGCATTCGCGCGATTACGCCAAGGGACGCAAGCGAGCCAGCTGAAGAAGACGACGAACGCGCGAGCAGGGCCACGAGCCATTGCTGACGGTGATAGGTTTTGCGCGCACACATGCAAATTTCATGGAACCCTAGCCATAAACAGCTTCGCTGTAATATCCCGCCGTGCCGTTTAATGTAACCGCTGAAGAAATGTGTCATAATGCTGAATAATTTTTTATGGCAGAGTTTCGTTGGACGTTTTATAGAGCTGGGAACCAGGAGACGGCTTTAGCCTGTCTGTAGACTTATCGCAGTACCGGAAGCCATGAGTTATTATAAGGAATTCAAGAGGAAAAGCTCCCCATAGCGCCCTTGCATTGGAATATGGAATCGCAGGGACGCCGCCATGTTGCTACTCTGTGCAGGCGATGAGGCGCGTGATCCCGAGCCTCCCTCAATGCAGCGGCGCCATCTAGTTCAGTCGCTTGCAAGCGAATTCTTTCACGCAACATAAATTTTGCATCCAAGTCTTTCCTGTCGAGGATGCTGTGTCAAGTTGATAATGCGCAAGCCGTTCGTGACTACGAAGTACCGGGCTCGCAGCGTTAAAGAAAGGAAATGTGGGCAAGACAGATGACGATGATCGTTTGGGGACAAAATACAATCCAAAGGGTGTAAACTTTAATTTTTAGAGTGTGGGCGCTTGACAGAGGGAAAATGGTGGTGGTGCTGAAGCGCCGTCGCCTCACTTTGCTCCGGACCAACGTCAGTTGCACTCGAAGCTCCTCGAAGAGGCGCGGCTTGTGTCGAGTCAGCTAAAATGTTGTGCGAAACTAAAGAAGTGCAACTTAATGCTACCACGTTTTTCTCGCATTTAGCGCTAAATTATTAAAACTTCTTTCTGGGCGAGTTGGTGCATACTTGACAAAAAAATTGTTACAGCGCAAACACATCCCTTAGTATCCCTCGCCTTTTGCTAGTGTTCTTCTAGTTTTTTTTCGTTTTCTTGTTTTTTCTGCGCCTGATTCCGTTGAGTGCTGGCACGTTCGTTCATCGATGCGCATTGTCATTTTCCCCGATTGTATCACTCCCTTCCCCCTTCACTTCTGCCTTTCCCCTTATATAAGGTATCCGTCTTCCGTCAATAAAATTTAGTTGACACAGCGTTTGTGTCCCGTCCTTCGTACTTTGTGGTTGCATGTGTTTGCTCTGTAACATTTTTTTTTGTTAGCGCTAAATCACCACTGATTTCTTTCAATGACTACGGGCCTTCTTACGTAAGTGTCGTCCGCGAGCGGCCATCGCCGCGCCTGCCCGCTTGTTATCGCGTCGATCCATACCAAGAGCGGCTCATGGTCGAACGTTGGCCAGTAAGAAAACAGTTTTACGTTAGGGAAGTTTAGCGAATATACGGGCACAGTGCTACACTCTAAGAAAAGTTATTACTATGTCTGGCGTGACTTTCCTTTGTTTAATAGGGGTGTCACAGGGCGCACATTTGATCGCGATCAAGCCCGATCAGGATCGAATTTCTCGGCCGGGATTGGCTCCTTTGCATAAAATGCGCGAGAGAGCCAATCGCAGTCGAGAATTTCGATCCGGATCGGTGCCGATCGCGATCAGAAGTGTACGTGTGACACCGGTATTACGCTGCGCGCCTGGGACTTCCATGTTACGAACGGCATGCGCGTCTTTAGGGTGACATAGCATTCCCGACAGGAAACCAGCGAGCGGAGGGTTCTCAGGAAAGCAAACGCAAGCAAGGCAGATGACGATTATCGTTGCGGAAACACATAAGCCCGAAAGGGTGCAAACTCTTTTAAGAGTATATACATGCGTTGCACACCGTGACATCGTGGCCCACACAGTGGGTGGACACCGGGGGCTAGTTTCGGTATTGGCAATAAAGCGTCACCATGACACTGGTAGCCAAAGGAAAATTCAATACCTGATGCATATGTGGCTCTATCTTTTCAACCTACATAGCAATAAAGTGATGCAATTATGTCTAGAAATAAAATGTGCTATTGGCTATTTTCTTTTTCGGGGTCTTATATCTTTATTAGTCGCTTCATTCGTTGCACCAACGGGTGGCGTTTTCACTCTTATCGCTTCGGATGCCACTCTGTTCGTCTACTCCTGCCGCTTTCTATGCACGTGCATGTTTTTCTTCGTATGCTGTGTCGTTAAAATGTTTCTTTCTGTGCCGGCGAACCTTCCGTTAATGTCGGAAAAACTGGGGAAAGGACACAAGGCGTGCTGCGCGGCTGTGTGATGTGGCGATTCGGGGTGCAACACAAGGGCGAAATTTTTGTTTCCCAGCGAACGAGAGGTAAGCACACTTTTTCTGCATTCGTTATGAAGCAACAAGCCGCAATACTTATCAAAACAGCTATAGGACGAAACGAAAGATCTACCGCGGTTCTTTCAAGTGAATATCTTTTTTGATTTGGCGCGGCGCATTTTTTCTGCGGTGTCGTAAGAAACTGAAGCTACTGATGCCGATTGAAAATAAAGTCGATTGATGCTAGCTGACGTGCAGAGGCAAATTTCGCTTCGGTATATGTTACCGGTTGCTCTTCATTTTCATCACGAGTAGGAAACTTGCAATGTATATTTGCCGAAGGTATTTGAACGCTTGCTGCACAAACTGGTTACGCAGGAAAGTATACCAGTGACCAGTTTTTCGCTGTGTCATTACCACCTTTGAATGTTAATGAACACGGCAGTAGCCGGAAAAAAATAAATTACGCAGCAGTCACTGTTTGCGTTTTGAATTACAAGAAGTTCGAGTTACCTGTGTGACGACCTAGGTTCTCTTCACTTCACAAGGGCGAAATTTTTGTTTCCCAGCGCACGAGAGGTAAGCACACTTTTTCTGCATTCGTTAGGAAGCAATTAGGCTCTCTTCACTTTTCAACCTGCGTCTAGAAGGACAGAATTTTTTCATCTCTGCTTCGTACTCTCAACTTTTGTCTCGCTTTCAGGTGTTCTCTAATCATGAACGCGCGGTACTTTGCCCACTTTTCTGAAGTGATATATCGCGAAATTACGCAAAATGGGAAGTCCTGACCGGACTGACATGGCATCAGATGTGCACCCTTGCAATTTTTTAACACTAACGCGCGAGCGCCGACCACACGACGTGTCAGTGGCCTTGCAGCGGTGAGGGGCACTCCCGAAGCGAACAGTGCAGCAGTGCACATTTGAACTAGAGTTCGCCTTGCACGACCGCCACGTAAAGTTGCCAATCCCGCCGCCCTTGGCCACTACAAGGCCGCGGACACGCCTTACCGTCGACGCTCGCGTTCTGTTGTTAAAAAATTGCAAGGGTGTACAACGGCTACCGCATCTGCTCGGACCACTTCACAGAAAGGGTCCTCGCCGACCCGTCCAAAACAAGTCTGTTGTGGTCGGCTGTGCCGGCTGTTACACTGGAAGAGCGGTCCCTGATCGATGAAGGTAAGGAAAACAAGATATTAGTGGTTGCGAATCTGTCCTTCTGTAGATCATCATTTTCGTACGGAAAACACTTGACAGGCCACAGCGCAAGTGCCATGAGCACGGCGAGCGCTGTCTTTTCCAGGTCGTTTGCTACGGGCGTCGGGTGCCATGTGACGTCACGCAGGGACATTTTCTCCGCCTGCGCCAAGAAACCACGCGCTTGTCCGTATCTCTAATAGCTTGCTCGTCTGCGGTGCGCGATGTTCTCGATTATAGGCTAAACTAAAAGGCCGAACAGTTTCCGCTGACAATGAGCGAATTCGCGTTCGTGAAAAGTCGCGCCGCGCTTGGCGACACAGTATACAATACGGCAAAGACAGTTCTTGCCGCGCGCTGCAGTGTTCTCCTTAAGCTTTGTTTGCCGCTTTATAGCAGAAATTCTTCTGGAGCAAAAATTCAAGTGCTCAGTTGCCCAGCAGTATTAAAATATCGGAATTATTATGGGTATTATGGAGAAAAATGAAGCCAAAGTAAATAAAGTGCTCAATTACCTAATCCTTAACAAGATGAATCAAAAACTTTAATCGATCAAGAAATCTAGCTCTCAAAATCTGATGCCTAGTATTCTCAGCCAGCTATTGATAAACCAGCAATGCGTGACATGTTCCATGAATATATAGCAGCACTAAAACTTGGAACATTGATTACTAAATATTGGAGGCATATTTGTACTTGAAATTCTTCAACCAAATATAATCAGAACTGACCTGCATCGATTTAAAGTACTATTTTCAGTTCAGTTTTTTTTCACATGCACTAGAAATTTGATAATGATGTGAAACATCGCGTTGCCTTAAATGTGAAGAGATGTCATATATGGCACGGATTTGTTGCCAATGTAATTCACTTTACAGTGGAACATGACACTCCAGTATAGACAGGACACTGCGTTGTGCTGTGTGCAGGGTTCCTTTACACAGCGTGCGACCTGGCCAAAAATTGCCAGCTAGCCCAGCAAGATGTTCCGATGATGTATCTGTCTTCACAGGTTTTACACCGCCGGAGCGAGGCCAGAAGCGGAAAATATACACACCAGATACCGTAGGCGTCATCAACCGACTGAGTAGCGATACACAAAAGTATCGCAAGTCAGCGAAGTCAAAACGCTGCCGAAAGATTACCACGGGGGAAGAGAGAAGTTTATGTATCATGTGAGCCTAGAGATCTACCAACTCTTGGGGAGCCAGGTGGCACTCCATTATCGCAAGAGGAAGAAAAAGGACATAGAGAAATGCTTTTATCGGTTTTTGTGCTACCAACATCTTCCTAATGCCGTCCAAATCTTGGCCAATCCCCTGCAGTGGGTACGCGCCATCGAAGAATGAAATCGAATCGAATCCAATCCAATCCAATGTATTTGGAGCACGTCGGTGTGGTCGCGCAGTTGTGTGGTGTGAGCTCATGGACTCTGTTAAAGGAAGTGCATAATGTACGTTCATCGTATAACAGGAACGTCTTGAACGCCATTCAAAAGAGAATTGTTCTTAGCAGATTGCCCTGATGAATTGAATGCAGCCGGCTTGCGTTGTTTTTAAAAATACGTCTCTGTGTCCCGAAGTTATGGTTCAATAATACCTTTGTGCATCACTCTGTCCTTGTCCTACCATCGATCAACCGCCGATTGACACATGCTTCTCCTGCATTTAATATTTCTCGACAAAAAAAACTTGGCGCCATTCATCGTTATTGTCTTGGAAATGGGTCATTTATGCCTAGATGACGATAGATCAAACGAAGTGTAATACACATTTTAAGAAACATCCGTAATATGCTCGTAAGGAATTTCGTAATGATACCTTCTTCACAATCTTACAGATCTGAATAAAGCTTTAGCGGTTTTAAATGTTGAATCGCGAAACAAAGCCACATATGAAATAATATTATAGACATTTTCAATATAATATACGGAAAATTTATTGGCACATTAGGACAAGCAGAGGTACGCAGGACATTGACTAGGTATGGCATGTAGTTTGCACTAGAAGGAATACCCGTTGTATGAAATAAAAAGGGAAGTTGCTTTTACTGTTATGCGAAAAAGGTGGATCTGATACTCTTGATAATCTTTTTTGTTATTAACAAATAACCGTTGCGACAAAAATTGCTCTGGTAGAGTTGTGTTGCGTACAGCAAAGAAACATGGTATCTGTGCCAATTTTCTGTCTATGAGAAATTGTAGGAAGCTGTCTTATGTATGTATGATCGTAGTAAGGAATGCGCCCATTTGTATACTGAATAATGAGATAATCAGCTCTACATTATTGAGTTGTGTATTGAATGCCTTGCTATGCGATAGGTTGCTAATAAAGGCTGTGAATAAACCACATTTTTCTGCCTACTTATGCTGGCTCGCTCGCGCATCTTGAACAGAAAAAGATAACTTCGCACGGATGCGTTGCACATATGTTGCGAGTGCGAAAAGAAAACTTGTAGGCACAGGGTGTTGAAAAAAAGATACGAAAGAGTAAAACAATCTGAAAAGAAAATAAATGTAAGCGCTGTTGGTTTCTGTTGGCGCCCGAAGAGAAAGTCATGTGCTCATCGAGTGCTTAGCAGACGGCAAGTAGAATGGCATTTCCCCCATCAACAAAACCGCTGCCATGGCGGCATGTTTGATTTTTTTTTTCTTTGTTATTTTTATCTCGGAGTTAGGCCTACCAAGCACCAGGGGAGAAATTGGCGCTCATGACGCAATTCCCGTTTGCCTGGTGAGTATACCAGCTGACATATCCGTGGCACACACTTGAAACATATATTGGTCGACTTATCATGCGTGAGCGTCTGTCTTAATACGTCAAGCTTTTTTATATGTAAATAGAATTCGCGGGGCTCGCCATACGTCTGCTGATGATAATTTTTTAGAGAACCCTTTTTTTTTTACCCATTTGCATACTTGACAGTTTATGCATGCCAATGCCAAGATGGTGGCTTCAGTGGCTGCGGCGCTTCGAGTAAATAGCAGTACAAACTATACTGACAAGAATTTTGACCAAAGCTCAAGGAAAATTAACTTTTAGTTGACCCTATTTTATTCATAAAGGCTTTGTGCTATGCACACTCACAATTTGCACACCTGCCGGGTGTTATTTCTTTTCTCTTTCTTTTTTCAAAGAAGAGCAGAAAATAAAAAGCGCGCATGTAACAATTCACGCACACACATCAATTATACTTTCTCCATTGTCAGCGGTGAGCGTACTACAAGACAATAATTAAAGATAAAAAAGTGAAAGTGGAAAGTTTCTTTTTTATCAAAGCGAAGCTTTCTGCGCTTCTTCGAACACTCTGCGTATGCTGGCTGCACTAATGTGGCACTTTTATGTGACTAAGCGTAAAAAATCCTGCATTGCCGGTCTTAGCTGCTCATGTTTCAGTTTTCGCACGGTGTGTAGTTACAGCCTGATTCACAATAGCAAAAATGCGTAACATTAGGTGTGTGCCTGCGTGTCGGTCCCCTCCCCCCATAGGTGCTTAACTAACCTACCCTACTAACG
Source organism: Dermacentor albipictus (assembly GCF_038994185.2). Classification (NCBI taxonomy): domain Eukaryota; kingdom Metazoa; phylum Arthropoda; class Arachnida; order Ixodida; family Ixodidae; genus Dermacentor; species Dermacentor albipictus. Next base: position 94,749,292 of record NC_091823.1, read on the forward strand.
AAATTAAGAACCACCTAACTAACCATACTAATTAAAGGGCTAGAGCTAGTAAATAACAACTAATTTCATGACTATTACCGAACTAAACTCACTAATACCTAACATTTCTAACTTAACAAAATACCTAATTTAGTTAACTTTACTAAATAAATAGCTAAACTTACTAGCTGAGATAGCTGAACTAAAAAAACCAAGTAATAAGTAGGTTAGCTGATTCCCTAATTAAACGAAAATAATCAACTAATCATTAACCAAACTAACCTACATAAAGAAATATGACTATAGTGTAACTAACTTAATAACTGAACTAATTTGTTAACTAGCAGAATATAACGATCACTAACTAGCTAACCAAGCAAATACGTCATTAATGATGCCATTTCAACCAACTAACCTACTTTACTAATTAATCTACAACTACACTATTAACTGAACTTACTAATAAACAAGCTAATTCCGTAACCAGTATCTGACTGAACTAACTAAAACAGCTAATGAGTAATCTCACCACCAATTAACTTATCTAAATAAACTATATTATGCAAGCTTTTGAGATCCGCTCGCTGGCGGATTGCACGGAGGCCCTGTATGTCCGCCTCAAAAATCCTACCTACATACCTGAACATGAAAGGCCTAACCAAATTGGTTTCATCCAATTTTAAACAAACAATATATTTGCCCGTGTTTAAATCACTTATGGAAGACGCAGGCCACGAAGGTTTTTCGTCCACACAGGAAATTCAGATCCCCAAGGCCATGCAGGATGCTATGCGTTCATTTTGGCCATTGGAGAAATACAAACATTTTGAGGTAAAAACAGGAATAATTGAAGGTCGCAGGGGGAGGCCTCTGTCCTGCAAGGAACATGAAAATAGGCTGATTATGATGACGATTAATACAGAATGTTACTGTGCTTTCTTGACACTGTTTAGGCAAGACATTGAGGAAAAACGTTCGTGCCAAAGGTGTCATCCTCTTGCGGGACAATCCTTCGTCACACACTGAAGATGAAACAATGGCAAAACTGGCTTCCCTATAGGCTTTCAAGGGATGTCCCAGCCACTCCGACTGCCCGACCTGGCTGGTTCTGACTATCCTCTTTTTCCCGATTAAAGAAAAAAGACACCTAAAGGCGCGCCGATTTAGGGTGTTCTGGAAGCAAATACTGATCCAAATAAGTGGTTGCACCAGTAAACGTAAGAATCTTATTTTCAGGGACTTAAGAAGCTGCGAGACAGATTTCCCAAGTGTGTTGCCTTCCTGTGGGAATATGTCGAACAGCATGGCAGTTGCAGCTATGTATAGCTAAATGTTTTCTGGGTAAGGCGCGCACGCACACGCGCACACACACACACACACACACACACACACACACACACACACGCACACGCACACGCACACGCACACGCACACGCACACGCACACGCACACGCACGCGCACACACACACGCACGCGCACACACACACAGACAGCGCGTAGATAGCGCGTATATAGCGCATTATGAATAGCACATGTACATGGATAGCGAGCTTGCACAGTGCCAGGAATGCTGGCATTTGACCGGCATCCTCGAAAAGTATTTAGTGCGTACAGTGTATTCGAGCGTTTCGCGCGATTTCGGGCAGCTTACCTTCGGCAGGTCTAAATCAAGCACTCGAACACATTCGCCTGGTTCATTCGGAGCGCCGTGCTCCAGCTCAGAGAGCCTCGAAGGCGCTCCCACCTTCAAGCTGGGAGCGCGACCGTGATCCGACAGAAACTCGATCACGTGTCAAATTCGATTGCTCTGAGAGCAGCTAGCACGTTCGGCTGGGGCAGGCTTTCTCTGGCTTCAATCTCGAGAGGGCTCCGCATTGCTGCAAACCGAGTTGCAGCATGGCAGAATCCAGTCGAACGTATGTACCATTGGTATAAGCCTATATGGCTGAAGCGATAAGTACAACAAAAGAAAGTCTAACAAGCTAAGAACTGCACAGGACCCAATGTGGCTTATGGGCTTAGCAGCTCTGGAGTTGCGACGCTGAGCTCGAGGTCGTGCGTTCAATCCCTGCCGCGGCAGCAGCAATCCAATGGGAGCGGAATTCGGAAACAGTCGCGTACCATGCAGTGGGCGCACAAAAGTAAAAGAAAAAGAAAATAGCGAAAAAGGACATGGTTAAAATCAATCCGGAGTCCTTCACCACGGCGTGCTTTATAATCAGATAGTGGTTTTGCCGCGCATATACCCAGAATTTTTTTAACTTTACGGACTGCGGAACGAGTGAAAGAACGAAAAAGGACAGACGTAACTCTATGAGACACAAAGCCGACGGTATGGATTACAGAGCAAAGAGGTGAAGCTTGAATATTAGTCGAGGTTAAGTGGCAGAAATGGACTTGGGAAGGTCGTGTAGTGCTTGGATAAAATAACCGGTGGTCTGTTACAGTAACATAGTGGGTACCAATGCTAGGGAAGCGCAGTCAATGACGACAGAGGATCAGAGGGTGTGAAGAGGCTGGGAAATTTACATGAATAGGCTGGAGTACACTTAACGCAATACAGGTGTAACTGGAGAGTGCTGCGAGATGCTTCCCTCATGTAGTGGACACACAATAGTGTGGTGTTGAGAACGACGAGGACTATTATGATTAACACATCCGAAAGCACATTTCGCTCACGTTGAAACTGAAAAGCTGAGCAGGAAATAGCTCATGGAAAAGCAGTGATTGAGCTACTTACTGCTGTCGGAATAGCCATACGATATGCCAACAGATAATGAAGTCAAGAATTATTGCAGATCCCTAAACTCGCCTGCTATGTGACGCCAGCGGTTCAAAGAGACGTTCCACATACGCCACCATGCCCGTGAGGTGCACTGGCTAACGCCCACAAGGGTTTCGTAAAAGTACGCGAAAACCGTTTACTTTTGAAGCCCTTCGTCCTGGGGCAGTGGACGTAAACGGATGATGTTAATGGTGATAATTATGATGGAAATACTCCGAAGAAGTGGACGCGGGATGGCCGCCACCGTAGCTCAATTAGCCGAATTGCTAGGAATCGCATGGATCGTGTGGAGGCTGTGAGTTCGGATACCACCGATGGAAAACTTTCTTTTCTGCCACTTTCATTTCCCTTTTTCTCGTCATTGTTCTTTGCCTTCCTTGCCTTTCTGGGTTCATTGATTGTTGGATTCGTATGCCTGTTACTGCCAAAAGTTGAGTCACCTCGGTTCTCCTTGTTCTCCTACTGTCGTAGAAAAATTTCCCATCGCAATTACACCACACGCTGAAACTTCTCGCACTGAGCTGTCAAGTTTTGTTGCGCTTCTTGAGGCAATCTGAGACTTCCGACTGCACTATTGAACAGCGTTTGGTGGGGCAGCACTTCGCGCTTGCTCTAAAATGATGTACCGCGAAAGTATGAGCGGGGGAAGAAGAACAATGCGCAACAATGGCGCGTGTGTGTGATCGTCGTTTCGCTTCCTCTGTTGCCACAGCACGGAGAGCACGATCATTATACGAGCACTTCCGCGACGGCTAGTGGGATAGAAACACAAAATAATCGACAAGAACCGGGAAAGTGTATGTATAGCAAGCAAGGGTTCCTGAATTGTGTCCTCCCCTCGCCCCGCAATCGGCAGATCGCCCCACGGTGACATTTCGGGAAAACACTGCACGGATTTGGTTGCACATCCTCCCCCCTCCCCCCCATTTATTTTGTATCGTACAGGACCGTCAACAGTAAACCTGACATGGTCGTGTTAGGTTCTACAAGTAATCGCTTTTTTGTTTCTTTTGCCTTCACTTTGTTTCGTTCACATTTCCTTATGCGTGAATTTATTCCATCATCTCTTTGCTCGGCGGTCATGTGGTTGTGCTGCATTTCATCTGATCGCAATTTTATATACCTTTAGTGTATACTCCAGTTTTGCTACCTCTATAACTTTTTGGGGGCAGCGTAGCGAACAACTGGAGATTACACAAGGGGGTGAACAACTGCGCCGTTTTCTTGGTTTTTGCTCACCCTCTTCCCCTTAGTACCCGCACTTCCTATTGACGTGCTCGAGGGTGGCTCGGTAGCCTTTTGTTTACGCCTGCGGCTGTTGGGCCGCTGTCAAGCGTAACGCAACTAGGCATAACTTTCAGTCGGTTTATAGCTACACTGGTGAGACTGAGATAACCCGCCTGGCGGGCATTCAATGCCTTTCACTATCTTTTCTGTCCGTCTTAGACCCAAGACCATGGCTTGTGGTTTGACTCTGCGTGCTCAAGCAACGTCATGTTGCGTCTCTGTTAGTGGGTTTAACGATCGCGTCGTTGTCTGGTCTGCGAGCATTTATATATTGTTCGGGTTGAGCAGTAGGCGCCCATGTTGCAATCCTCCACAACAAGCGCCGCTTCAGCGACGGATGCCTTTTGCCATGAAGTCGCTTTGCGTCATTTTCCTGATTTGTTATTAGCTGGTTAGAAGGGGCCAAAGGGGCTGTATTTTTTTCTGTCAGCTAATACGACAGTAGCCTGACATTGGCCTCCTTAAGATGGCGCTGGATGGCCTTTCTTGGAGGCTAGCTATGTGTCGCCACTCAGACTTAAAGGGGTTGTCATTACAATGGATCGTGATCATCTTCGTCTCCATTATCAGCACCATACGCACCGAAAAAGAAATAAGCTCAGCTAGTAATCTTGCTCCATTAATATTGATTTAATTCAGCATTGGTCAGGCGCATCATTGAAAATCTGTGCTACACAAGCGCTCTGAATAAGTCATGTCGCCATATGCTTGATGTTTTCTTTTGAAAGTAGATAGAGTGCCTCGAGAAAGCAGGTATTGCAGAACATGTGTTTCGTTTCCATAGCCGAAGCGAGGCTGAAACGAATCAGGGACAGCCGCGCTAATATTCCCAATGACAGACAACTATTTAAGGTTGTCTATCAAGGAAAGTGGTTGTTTTGCCCCTATTCATCGGCTGTCGCACAATCTGGAAAAGCTCGGGCAACGAGCCGGAGTAAAAGTGCTGTTTTCGGCGCCCCTAAAACTTTCACGGCTGTGCAAGATGACAGATCCCTGCACTGAGAAGCTATCAAGATGCACTACAACACATAATTATAAATACTTCCAATGCAAACCGGCTGTTATCTATCAGATCTCAATTTCCTGTGGGATAAGTTACATTGGTCTAAGGTGGTGGCTTAAGGAATTTCTTCCCTGAGAAATAAGGCGCATTGAGTGTACTATATTATGTCTCGTATATTAGCGCATGTTTTATTTCGAAATAAATTAGTTGTAAGCCGTGCTTTGTGTGTCCTATACCCCCTTTCTTTGTCCGCGTATTCTATCTGGCGCAAAAAAAAAAAAACCATTTCGCAAAACGCTGGCTTGCGTATTCATGAATTTAGACATTGGAAATTTGACAGAGACCGCTGAAGCGCATGTGTGCCCAGACATGTGAACTGAACTGCTACTTGGTTTAGACATCGTTTTGTTTTTCAACCTCTTCCTCGGCCTTAACACTCTCACCTTTCGGCAAGCCTAGGCCACCAGGGCCTCCATTAAGCTTCACAAGAACACAATGCACCTCTGAAAGGTGAATACATGCAGCGGGCTCTGACTCCCGATATGAAGCACCTACACGAGTCTCAGCGAACACTACAATGCCTTTTTTGAAAGTATTACGACATATTTTCTAAAAAATCAAACCGTCATCGGGTGCAAATCGTGTGGAGAGCATCGAATCATAGTGACTAACAACGTCTCCATATATCGGCACCTTTTCGATGATCGCAATCCGACAACATTGAACTCAACGAGCAAGTTGATGCTCTTTTAGCGCAAGGTACGATCAGACGGTCTTTGTCACTATATACAACACCCGTTATTCTTGCAGAAAAGCAAGAATAGTAGAAGAAAAGCACTTGTGCATACATTTATCGCAAGCTAAATGCAGTGACAGGGCCAGACCACCAGCCTCTACCTCGCACTGACGATGCACTGGACCACCTTGGAGAATTCAAGTACTCATCCGACAAGTGGTTGTGATGCTTCGATCCCTCATAAATACTCTTCGTATACTCTTAAGCAGTTGCGTACTCCGCCAGCGCGAAGTGCAGTTGAAGTGCTGGATGCTCTTAATCACATGCTTGCAAGTCTCGAGTAAGCCCCATATGGCTCACCCGCAGCCTCCTATTCGCACAACAACCACTGGCCTTTGGACCTCCACTGCCTTTCATCTCCTTGCTATATTTCTCTTTCCATGCTAGACCTTACACCGATCCATCCAGATGACATGGAAAAAACGGCTTTCGCAACGTTCAGTGGTCATCACGGATGGTTTGTTAGGCCTATCGGTTTAAGAATTGCTTCCGCCACATGTGAGGGTGCAGTTCAGTCCGTTATAAAGATAAAGCGCCTACGCACTGTCACGAACTACATAGACGACATCGTTGTCTATTCTAACACCTTCTTAGACCTTAGGGCACACCTATATGTTGCTGTCTACGCTTTTCAACAGTAGGAATGAGGCTAAAAATCAAGAAGTGCCAGTTCGCACAAACCTCTATCGATTACTTGGGACCCGAGGTTTCTGACGGCATTTTAAGAGCCAAACAAAACAACATGGAAGCAACTCTTGAATTTAGAAGACCGGCATGTCCGAAAGGGCTTCAGCATTTAACGTTAATCACCGTCACGTTGAAAATTCCAGTTACATTGCTTTCCCACTGACCAAACTATTAAAGAAGGACGAACTATGCATGTTGACTGCTGATTGCGAACTATCGTTTTTGCAGGCGAAGAAAAGAATAAAGCAGAAACCAGTTTTGTCCATATTTCACAGCTCTAGGTCATGCATATCATACTGTGACGCTTCTCGCAAAGGTATTGGGGAAGTACTGAAGCAAGTAGACGGTTATAGTAATGAACGTCTGATTGCCTCATCGTTCTCTAAAGCTTCTAAAAGATGAAATCAACTACGACATTGCCGAGTTAGAGTGCCTCGCCATCGTGGATGCCGCAGACAAGTGGCACTGTTAATTGCACAGAGCACCATTCACAGTTATAACTGACCATGCTCCATTGAAATGGCTCAAAAGCAACAAGAATCTTCAAGGACGTTTAGATCGGCGGTCTTTAAAACTTTCCTTGTACGTTGTTAATATCAAGCATCAAAAAAGCACCATTATCATTGAAGCAGGCACACTTTTCTAGAGGCTCATTGTTCAGCTTCTACCTCTTCAAGAAGTCCACAGCACCATCATGACCACTGTTAGTCTGTTACGTGTGCCGAGGTATGCGTGGCCGGCAGGAGGTCTGAACCCCACTTGACGTAGAGTCAGAGACGAGGAGAGCTTTCTCTGCGAAGAATTCTTTATACAGTGTTTACAAGTTGGCGTGCTTATCAGGAGAAAGCAACAGAGCAGTTGCAAGCTGCCCAAATAACACCCCTCAGTCCCCAGATTCCCCAGACAGTCCCTAAGGATGAAACAAGGTCGAAAGAGAGAGGGCTCGGGTCGCCTCTGTGGTCCTAACGCCGCTTTTAGTGGCCGGCGCCTCCGGGAACCGCGCTGCGTCGTCAGGCCGATCTGCCGGTCGGTCAAAGTGGTGCCCCGGGCAAGTTTTATGGCCCGGCATAGGACAAAGGGAACCAACTGCAAGGCACAGGGTCGAAACATAGCTCTCCTTTGGCGGTCGTCTCAAACACAGCGGGAGTCGTCCGTGGTGTGGGTGCCGCCGGACAAAGGAGGGGGGGGGGGGCTGCATTGCTGCTGGCACTGGGAGGGGCCGAATAGCAGTCCGTGAGTCGGTGGCCGCTTCCGTCGTAGACGCCGTGCAGCAGCGAGGAAACCCGAGCCGTGCACGTAGTCGTCGTGTGCCCGAAGCGGGCACCATGCGGGGATGAATGCTACTTCCACGGTTGACACACCATAGCACTGACCTCCCGTCAGGCAAATCCCAGGGCACAAACATAGCGCCACACACCTTGCAAACATACAACTGAGAATCGTTTGTCGATCTTAAGACGCAAAGGAATCCGAAAAGTCTACGTGGCATGTGCCTTGCGTGTTGCGACCTAACCTTTTTCAGAAAGCACATAATCATTTGGACATGTGGACGCGAATAAAACTTGGAGGCTGCTCTCACAACAGTATTACTGGCCTAATATTATAACCGACGTGTCGTAATACGTTTGCCATTGTAACGTTTGCCAACGCTACAAAAAGACGAGCAAAAACCGCCAGCAGAACAGCATTTTGACTTTCTTGCTACGGACACCATTGGAGGTGTTGCGGTATATGACTCATTAAAGCGACTTATTCATTTGGTCATAGACAACTCCATCTGATTCACTTGGGCTTTGGCTCATAAGAACGAAACCCGCGAGTCTCACGTATCTTGTCTGAAAAGTGTTTTTACCACTGGGAAACCTAAAAAGTTTTTCTTTTCGATCGTGGCACTGGATTCATCATCGGAAAATTCAAATAATGTATAAAGCGCAATAATGTTCGCCAACTTTTTACTGCGAAAGCAATTATATGGTCGCTTCAGGCGCATTTCTGCCGCTGTCGTCGTCGTCGCCGCCGTGGTTTTCCCTATAAAGTCAAAGCCCAATAACATCGTCGCCGCGAGCTGTACGCTGCATGTGCGAGTGAAACTTTCGAAGGTCACGTGAAAATAGCGCCTTAATTTCGCGCGCGCAAGCGCACAAGGGAGGAAAGCGGGGAGGAAGCGCGCCATCTTCCGTCGCGCGTGGAGTACCGGGGGACGGGGGGGGGGGGGCGTTCTATTCCGGCGGCTGCTGCGTACGACGACGAGACACGAACGTCAATTCGCTCGCTGCTGCTGCCGCCCTTCTTTTCGGCAACGTTTTGCCAGCGGGTTTCCGGGGTCATCGATGGAGACGTGTTCATCTGTTCATGCGCGCGTGACGCCGTGCTTGTTAATTTAGTTTGTAAGCGAATGTTTGCAAGTTTATGCGGCGAATTAAACTACTATCGTTACTTCGTGTAGCTGCCTACTAATTTGCTATCGCAACCGATGCTTTGCCTTTCGGGCGAAACTGCAACTTTTTAGATAATCCCCATACCCTCAATTTAATGGCATCACCAAGCGCATGAAGCAAACAATTGTGACCCACCTCCGCTGCAAAATGAACGAGGAATCTCGAAGACCATGAACGGGAAGTTCTGTCTGATGTGGTGACTGAGTAAAACAGAACACCACATATGATATAACTGTGTACTCGTTGGTGTTTTCAATGTACTGCATCCCGCCTTACCCCCACATCATTACCAACTCATCAGCAAGGCTTTAACAAGCCAGAGAAAATGCTTTTCGCAATTTAATTGCTTACCATGAAAAAAAAAAGTAATCTACAACAAGAAATTTCTGCAAGCAGAGCTACAAGTTGGCGACTGAGTCCTGTACGAGACACCGAGGCACATTAACGGAGGAACGCTAAGCGCATTATTGAGGACCTATATCGTACTCTTCAGAAAGTTTCTGCTGCCGATTGCGAGATCAACCGCACCATGTCACACCTCCTCCGACAGACTGACATTGTGCATGTTTGCAGACTACGGAAATACTATTCGGCTCATAAATTCGATCTCTTCATGGGCTACTTTCCATTAGTAGTTTTTAATAATATAAGAACGCGTTCCTAAATGTTTCCTAGACAACTCCCAGTCCGCACAAGAACGCGTTCCTAAATTGTTTATTATTTTCGTGATTAAGTGTTCGCGCAAGCCACCCCATGTTATGGTGGTTAGGTTAGGAACAATTGCGTTGTGCCGCTCCATTTCAATAATAAACTGAGTAAGGCGTTATGATGTGGTTGAAGTTATTAAAACACTAAGAGAGAGAGAGAAAGAAAAACAAAACGAGATGATTCAGTTACGGAAGAACAACAAGAAAGAAGAAGAGAAAGAGAGAGAGAGACCTAGTGGACGACGAAATGTGGCACTTTACTTAAAGCAAAGTTAGAAAAGGGAAAAAAGAGTTAGCGAAGTTCAAACACACGGACGCCGCCGGCCCTTTGTGGCAAAGCCACACACAAAAAAATAAACAGAGAGAGAGAGAGAGAGATAGAGAGAGAAAGAAAGAAAAAGAAAATGCAGCGCATTTTGCCCTCCTGGAATGCATAGAGAAGGCCGCAACCTATGAATAGTCTATAAGGTGACCGAGTCCCAGTGCCTAAAGCTCTACTCACAGTTTTCTCCTTTCTTGTTTGGTGCGATTCGCGCAGAGCAAATTGTGTGACAAGTACTGAAACTCTTATATTCACCGACAGAAGACCCACGCTTTCCCAGGTCATGCTGTTAGTGGAATCGTCTCCGCTTGGCTAGGCTCTCACTCTCACTGGAAAATAATTCTTTGGAAATTAAGGATGGGGGTAGTCAGTAATATAAACTTTTGTGTATTGTCGAGATAAGGAAGTTCTGTTTGCCCACACTCTTTGTTGTAGTAGGAACACAACCTTTCAATAAACAGAGTCCACACGTAGCTGCTTTTTGAAGAAGACGCGCGGGAGTTTGTAAAGTGCGCTTATATATTTTACATGCGTGAGAAGACACGACCTGCATTGGAGGCGAGTAACTGCAAAATATAATGCACTTCAGACGACTCTCTGACATGGCAGATAAAAGACTTTCAAACTCATGGCGTAAGCGCCAGCTGACCCATTTCTAGTATTTTCTGGAGTGCCATAATATGCTCTTGTACATACCATTCGCGTGAAACACGATACAGCTCGACGGCCGATGAACTGACCCAAGAAGGACGAAAGGGGCAGTATAGGAAAGAATAAAATGTTCTGTTTCCGATTATGACCTTTTTTTCCCTTATGACCTTTTAACCCCCACGGACTCGGCCTTATCAACGAAGCACGGAGCCATCGTTGATGCCTTAGGGCCGTCCGTTCCCGTTAGCAGTCGAGCGAATGAGCGGGAAATACGCGTACCAGAATCGGCACGAGCACCAGTATGATCGAAGAAGGTACAAGGAGTTGCCCTGTTTACTTGGTGGGAATGCTTCTCTCGCTTCTCTGAATTTTACGAAACTCAGCTGCCCCAGCTAAAAAGCTGTATAGAAGGCCTTTCAGTTCCTGTTGTTGCTTCAACTTAATCAAAAAAAAAAAGGTTACAGCTGGCAAAGTCGATCGCTTCGGCTCGATTGTATCTCTAAAAGCCGGAGCGCCTGCCTTCCGCGCTACACGACTAGAGAGAGCAGCCGCAACGGGCAACTCAAGTTTCATGTGGGCCCGTAATGTTGTTTCTCCGCTGCGTCGAGTCACTTATCGAAATGAAATGCCGTCGAAACAACGTCCCCCTTTTTTCGAATCCACAAAGCAAACGCACGGACCGATGCGCTTCGCTGTATGACACTCGTGGCGTGCAAGTAAACAAACGGCTTTATGCGGACCGGGGAGATCTACCACTTCTTTTCCCGGCCGGACGGCGACAACGACGGCGTATGAGGGACGCCGTCCCGGCGATTATAAATTCACTCTTCGCGAAAGAGCCAAAGGGAAAAAAAAGTAAAGATAAAACAAAAACACGAAAGTTGAGTGCGCGAGGAGCCGGACGTATACGGCCCTGTGTGTAGTGGCCGAGAGCCGTGCCGCGAAGAAACGACCCGGAGACGCGAATTCATAAATTCTTCTCCCGCTGGCGTTGCCCTAGCGAGCGAGTTTCTCGAGGAGGCTGAGCGTCGTGTAACGGCGGGGCGGTGAGAGTTATTGCAGGCACTTATTTTACGCGCCCGAGAGAGACCCCCGAATGGCCCCGGGTGCCTTATAGACGTGTCTGCTGCTTCCCCACATCGCGTACGCCCGTGACCCGGTCGTCCTGCGCGGACGTACGGTCGAGTGATCAACTCTAGCAGCCAATATTTAAGCTACGCCCCTCGCTATTGCAGCTTGAACCGTCTGTGTTATGTGGGCTGCGGCATCACACTAAACGCTCTGTGCGCTTTTAAATTGGTTCATAGACCATTTTATCTAGCGGGCCACCATATTGCGTGCGCACTGGCACCTTCTATAGGAGCTGTTCGATTTGGCGTCGTGCTGCCTTTGGTGAAAGCTTCGTGTTGTATATAGGCTATAGACGAGCTTCATGTTTATGAACAAGAAACATATGACGTCGCTAGCGCGCAGGCGCATATGCAGAATAAAAAAGAAACGTTTTGCCATTTATCGTCGAGCTACTTCATTTCGTGGCCGCACTAGTCTGTGGCTTCCCGTACGAAAATAATGGACTCAGGACCAATAGGGTCAGGTTCGCGGCAGGCAACGGTAGGAAGCTGTCTGTACGACGTCATGGCCTATATAGAGCAGGTCTATAGTATAAGCTCGGGGGCAGTTGCTTGTTGTTGCTTCCATGCTGCATCATAGAGTTTCATATAATTTCTACAGGGAACTGTGGTGCTAGTTTCTATGGGAGCTGCAAACAGGGCGGTGCAGTCTGGTTCAGCCACTATGGGAATAATACGTAGTACATGAATTTACTAAAACTTCGTCCTTCTGGTTTAAATGGCTTCGTGACTTTGCGAAGACATCATTTTCAACAAGATACTGCGTTATAGATTATTAAATAAACCAAATTAAAATTGTCCGACGGCAGGATTCGAACACGAGACCTCCAGCACCTAAGGGCGATATTGAAACTATTAGGTCACGTATGCACAGACAAGCGTGACCGTTGCAATTGACAGTGGTTGTGCGAGTTGGCAGAGCCTTATCGCCTTCTATCTTTTAAGAAACGTACACATTACTTCGAAATATAGGTCACTGAAGGAGATAAAGCGTAATAAAGCCAACGATAAGAGCGTTTGAAGCCACAAGCACGAAGACAAGACAAATCCATGTACTATCCGTCATTCCCATGTTGGCTGAACGATGGCAGCGCCAGGGTTCCCTTTACGAACTATTATGTACGACACTCTATGGCTGACATAGTCTACGTAGTATGACGTGATGTTGTATACGTTGAAAAATATTTTGTGAGAGGTACTTTCTTTCTTTCTTTATTTATTTGTTTCCATTGCTAAAATACAATGACGGGGGCTAAGATAAAAGCTGCAATGAGGCAGCTTGAGGTGCCCTTAGCCCCCGTGTTACATGGTGGCAGTGAGTAGCGCAATCAACCGTACGCAAAGAACATTACATATAAATAATACTTACAATCATCGATCAAGAGAATTTTCTATGGCGGAACAAACAAACAAGGAACAAAGAAATGGGATAAGGACAAATAAAAGCAATGCAGATAGTAGGCACCACCACATTACATACACTTGGCAATACACAAACAAAAGTGAAAATCGCGTACACTTGACGATGCATAATTAAAGGTGAAAAGATTCGATGGTCGATTATTATTGCAATAATTAAGTGAAAGAAAAGGACGAGCAAAAATTATGTCATTACAAACATTAACAAGACACACATGTGAATACAGGTGAAAAAGGAATTACGCTTGATTCATTATTTAGGAGAAGGTTCTGATAAGTAACGACAGTATTTAACTCCACATGGCTGCAATTTCCGCTGCTGCGAGGCGGACAAAGCACCCCGTGCGAGACGTGCGCGCTGGTTGCCACATTTCCCCCCTTGCCCGATAAGTATATTGAATGGGAAGGCATGGTGTTATGCGGGCTTTGGAATACCTCTGAATATTGGCCCATATTTCGCAAATTCAGCCCACGAAGACAAAAAACGAAAGGGAAGAAGAAACAGACGTTAAAAGACTCAAAATCAATGTAACATTTATTCAGAAAAAGAAGCGAAACAAGAAACAAACACAAGCAAGCAACTGTTGCACAAAACAAACGCCTCCTCTGTCTTCAGCACGAATAATATCATAGTAAACAGAACTGCGTTTAAACACATCACTCAAGTTAGCGACAAGCGCTACACAAGCAAGCAAACTTTTTATCTGTGAGCGTTAACAAAGCATGACTAACGTATGCTCCGTATTTGCGTGCTCCTTCTCATTTCGTCTCGTGTGGTAGCACTGTTTGTTCCTGTAATCATCAAGTAACTTGCCCGTCAGTGCATACTTGCTAATAATTTAAGGGTTTTCTAGTTTCCGTATGTGAAGCGCGTTTTATTATTATTACCTGCTCTTCTATCTAGCGCGATTGTGCGCGCGTGATTTAATTCTGGTACACAGCGGCACTTACGACACTGGGATGCAAAGTCCTAAGTGCCTGGCCTTCAGGCACTTACGACCTGGATGCCAGCTGCAAAAGTGAGAAAGGGTAGTGCAAGGTCCCAATCAGTTTGGTTGGACGAGACGTACTTTGCAAGCATGTCTGTTAGGGTACGAGTCAGACGCTCATTGAGACTATTGGTCTGGCGATGGTAAGACGTAGTCAGCTTGCGCTTGGTGGAGCAGGACTGCAGGATGTCGGCGATGTCTTGAGAAAGAAATGTCCGACCACGGTCTGTGAGCAGTTGACGTGGAGCACCGTGCTGCAGAATCACATCGCGTAAAATAAAATCGGCGAAATCTGTGGCGTAGCTTGTTGGAAGCGCTCTGGTGATGACGTAGCGCGTGGCGTAATCTGTCGCCACAGGGACCCACTTGTTGCCAGACGTGGATAGAGGGAAAGGGCCAAGTAAGTCGAAGCCAACGCGAAAGAACGGCTCCGGAGGAATGTCGAGCGGTTGAAGGCAATCGGCAGAGAGCGTCGATTGTGTTTTTCGGCGCTGGAATTTTTCACACGCCGCAACGTATTCGCAGAAGGAGCGGACAAGGCCTGGCCAAAAGAAGCGTCGGCGAATCCGGTCGTAGGTGCGCGAGACGCCAAGGCGACCTGCTATTGGTAAATCATGTTCTTGGAGAACAGCTGACCGGAGGCGCTTAAGAATGCGAGGAGTAGGGCAGGACTGCCGGGGCATACATTGTGGCGGTATAATACACCATCGCGGAGAACAAACAGGTGATGGGACGAATCAGAAGGCGAAGATTCCAAGCCATCAATGATGGCGCGCAAAGTGGTATCACGGCGTTGCTCGTCGGCAACGTGTAGCAGCTGAGAAACGGAGAAAGCGCAAACGTCGGTATCGGGGTCAGGGTCGGCGGGTGGTTCGTCCACTGGATAGCATGATAAAGAATCTGCGTCTTGATGTAATTGGCCCGACTTATACGCTACTGCATAGGAATATTCATGCAGCCGCAGAGCCCAGCGACCAAGCCGGCCGGTAGGATCCTTGAGTGAAGAAAGCCAGCAGAGCGCGTGGTGGTCCGTGATTACAGAGAAGTGCGTCCCATACAAGTACGAGTGGAATTTGGAAACCGCCCAGACGAGAGCCAGGCATTCACAACCTGTAATGTAATAGTTGCGCTCCGCTGCTGTGAGGAGGTGGCTAGCGTACGCGATAACGCGATCTTGACCCTGTTGGTGCTGGGCTGAGACGGCTCCGGTACCGTGACCACTGGAATTGGTACGCATCTCTGTAGGAGAGGACGGGTCAAAGTGGGCTAGTATAGGTGAGAATGTTGGTGAGGTGGGCAAACGCGGCAGTTTGAGCAGGGCCCCACATAAACGGCACGTCCTTCTTCAGAAGATCAGTGAGAGGTCGGACAATCGCTGCCAAGTCTTTAACGAAGCGTCGGAAGTAGGGGCAGAGTCCAACGAAATTTCGGACGTCTTTGACAGACTCAGGTACAGGAAAAGACGTGACAGCACGAATTTTCTCCGGGTCTGGTTGAATACCGGAAGTGTCGACGAGGTGGCCCAGCACTGTAATCAGCCGACGACCGAAGTGACACTTCGAAGAATTTAGTTGGAGCCCGGCCTCGTGGAAGACTTGAAGAACAGCTGATAAGAGCTCAAGGTGTGTCTCAAATGAAGCGAAAATACGAGAACGTCATCTAGGTAGCAGAGGCATGTTGACCATTTCAACCCTTGAATCGAAGAGTCCATCATACGTTCGAATGTTGCTGGGGCGTTACATAGACCGAATGGCATTACTGTGAATTGATATAGACCAACAGGAGTGACGAACGCGGTCTTAATTCTCTCGGTCTTTTTCATCCACAGAAATCTGCGAACAACCAGACCACAGGTCTATTGATGAGAAGTAATTAGCACCGTGGAGACAATCGAGGGCGTCGTCAATGCGAGGCAAAGGGTAGACGTCTTTCTTGGTAATGCGGTTTAGATGACGATAACGTACGCAGAAACGCCATGTGCCATATTTATTTTTAACAAGCACCACGGGTGACGCTCAAGGGCTCGACGAAGGTTGAACAATGCCTTTGGCACGCATCTTGTTCACTTCATCTTGAATAACCTTACGCTCTGAAGCAGAAACTCTATATGGCCGGCGATGAATAGGACTGGCACACCAGTATTTATGTGATGCTTAACAACTGAAGTCTGGCATAATTGGCGATTTATGAGGTCGAAGATGTCGTGGTAGGAAAGCAAAAGGCGACACAGAGCTGCTCCTTGTTCAAGCAATAGGTCCGTAGCACTCATGGGCCTAAATGTTGCGTCAGGGCAAATAGCATCCTGTGGACATGGTGAAGAATCGGAGCAGACGTCTACGGAAAACGTCGTGACGTGGTCATCTCCGATAGCACGGAGCGTTGCAACCGATATGCTTTTGGGTAGAACTTCCTTTGTCAGGTCGAAATTGACGACGGGAAGGCATGTCCGGTTATCGGTGACGGGGATGGGGACGACGGAGTGGGGCACAGTGATATTGCGCACCAAAAAGACATCAGGAACAGGTGCGGCGACGTAATCACCATCGGGCACAGGAAAAGATACCAAATGGACAAAAGTCAAGGCTTTAGGCGGCAGGCGGACGAAGGCGGTCGTACTAAAGTTGTTCGGCAGTTTGGCACGAATATGCGCGTGTAGAGGAAGTTCGAGGCAAAGGATATCGGCAGAACAGTCGATCAAAGCTGAATGCGCCGTAAGAAAATCGAATCCGAGGATTAGATCATGGGGACAATTGGTCAGCTCTGTAAAAAGAACAGGAACGTGGCGGTCGACGGTACTTATACGGGAAGTACACACTACGGTGAAGTCAACATTGCTGCCATCGGCCACGCGTACGGCTCGAGTAGTAGGAGGAGTGAGAACCTTCCTCAGTCAACGACTGAGGTTACAACTCATTATGGTCGCCTGGACTCCAATATATATTAACGCCGTCAAAGGTACACCATCGACGTGAACGTCAAGTAAGTTCTGGTTCATTGAATGGGTCAATGGAGTATTTCGACACTACGAAGATACTGCAGCACTACCTCCAGGAGCTGCATGGTCTAGTTTTCCCTCCGGAAGGGTCCATAATTGGGCGGCGACGAATAGCGGCGTGGCTGGGGCGATGGGGACCAATGGCGCTGACGTGACGGCGAGCGAGCAGGACGACTGACATCGACGGATACGTCAGCGGTAGGAGGCATACGGCGAGGCGAGTAACGGCGCGGATCGGCGTATGGGCGAGGAGACGGGGAAAGGGAGCTTGAATACGTCGACGTCCAGGAGGTGCGGCAGTGGCGAGCAACGTGGCCAATGCGGAGGCAACGGAAGCAAATGGGCTTGTCGTCCGGAGTTCTCCACTCGGTAGGTTTACGGTATCTGAGAAGGGAATACAGATTGCCGTGAGGCGTAGCAGTTGTCAGCGGTCGGGAGTCAGGTCAGGAGACGGAGCAGGCAGCAGGAAAACCTAGGTTTGCAAATTCTTGCCGCGCAACTACCTGGATGAGAGAGATCGCTGTGGCTGGTTGGTCAATGGTGGGGTCAAGTGAGCGTTGATGGAACGGCGCAGGACTTGTGACCTTGAGCTCGCGGCAAACAATACGTGTGACGTGCTAATTTAAGGGTAGTGAAGCGGTAAGGTCGACGCAAGACGACGTCGCAGCCGTGTTAGGGTGCCGGGAGAACTGTGGAATAATGCGGCGGCTTTTGGCGAACTCAAAGCGGCGGCATTCCTTGACAGTGACGTTGATGGTGGACACAGTGTTGAAAACGAACAAGTTGAAGGCTTCGTCCGCGATCTCTTTGAGTACGTGGCCGACTTTGTAAACCTCGGCCATTTTCTTGTCGACCTTCGGCGTAGAGCGAGCACGTCTTGTATGTACGAGACATACGATTCCGTAGAAGACTGAACTCGGGTAGCAAGCTCTTTTTGAGCAGCCAGCTGCCGATCACTGGGATTTCCAAAGAGGTCGCTGAGCCTCCCCTTGAAAGCATCCCAGCAAGAGATCTCGTCCTCATGTGTCCGGAACCAGACACGAGGAGTTCCGCCCAAGTAGAATAGGACATTCGCTAGCATAATGGTAATGTCCCAGTGGTTGTGGCGGCTAACAGGCTCATATAGGCTGAGCCAGTCCTCAACGTCGACATTATCTTGGCCGGAGAATATGCCAGGATCGCGGGGATTGTCAACGGTAACGTATGTTGTTGTCGGGGTCGCAGGAGTAGAAGGAGACGAGGTGTCGTCACCGGGAGCCATGGCGAAAAGCTGATGGCTTAGAACAAACTTGTAACGAACAATGAATGCAAGTTTAAGTAGTACATGATTGATCAGGGGCCTCTGATAAAAATAAGACAAAGTGCGATCAGCAGGGTGTAGGCCATAAATACTTTGCATACCACGATTCTTCAGTTTGTGTAATATATATAAAGCTTACGCTGTGACGTCGAACACCATACAATGAGGCAGTAATGCAAATGAGACTGTATAAGAGAATAGTATGGCTCAATTTGAAGCCGGAGGGGCAGGTAATTTTTTACATTTAGACAAGAGACCGGTCGGTTTTGAGATGAATGTACGTAGATCCGCCACGTTTGCATTCCAGCTAAGGTTCTCATCAAAAATAATTCCAAGAAACATCTGCGATGAAACGCGCGCACCGTCATATTGCTGGCTGAAGGAGGTACGAATGTCTTTATTTTTCTTTGCTAGAAAAAATGAGACATCTTTTTCTACGAACCTTGGACTGCAGTTTGTTTGCGTTTATTCGTGCAGCCTGTTGGCGCGAGCCAGGCGTTGCATTCAATTTCCAAGCTATGACTGTTTCCTCCTGCGAGAAACGTCTTTGTATCATACGTATATTGAATTCCTTGCTGCGTTAGAGGAAGGTTATTGAAATCATTTACGTGAAGAAAAAAGTAAAATGCGCCCCAGAATCGAAGCCATCAAAAGTACATTTTTTACAGGGGTACTTTAAACAACAATATTGTTAATAATGGAACCAAGCGCGTAGGTAGCGATGTGGGGCTGTGCTGTCTTATTTTTGCGATAGATATGGTTTACGCGTAAAAAAGCACCACGGTGCCGCCGTCCAAAGTACCTCATTGCATTGATGTAATATTAAGATATCATTTTGTATGCGCTATCTCTTCGTTGCAGTTCTCTGGCTCGCAGATGGTGAAAATGAAATTGGACGAAAAAAGAAGAAAGCATGAAATGACAGAGAGAGTGACGTTTTGTAAAGTTGGTCCTGTTCTTGACATCAAAGCTATGCGGCAAAGCTTGACAGGCATTAAATTGAAAAAGAAAAAAAGAAGTGTGTGGCAAGTTTCTGAATGAATGTCAACACGTGGCCGGCGAGCAAATATAGAGAGGCGTATGCCACCAGCTTCCTCCTTTGTTTCTTCATTAGAAGCAAGCCTTGCGCAGTGTTGGCGCTGTCTCCCCTATTATTGAATTTTCCAGATGCCTCAACCACGCGTTGGTAGTGCCTAATTGAACTTGGACTTGAGCACTTCGCAAGCACAGGAATAATAATAATGATAAAAAAGACAGGCGTACCCGGCCGACGCAGCCACGGAGTTGGTGACGTTTATTTGCCGGAAACTTCGGGCGAGCTCTATTGTTCCGGACGTCGACCTTCCTTCTCTATGGCACGGACAATGAACTTGTCAGCTATAAGCCCGGCGCCTGCGTTGATGATTGCATTCTTTGTCTTTTAGTGAGTTGGGATAGTTTTCCATTCTTTTTCGCACGGTCTTTCGAGTTACCCAGAATGGTATGAGAACCACTTTTCTCGAAGCCCCATCTTCCTGATTTCACCTAGGAGGGCACTTTCGTATGCACTCGTCTTCACAGTGACTTTTCGCACTCTGATGCTTTCTGTTGTTTGAATAAAGGGAGGTTGTCCCCTACGAGTGTGAATTATCTTAATCGAAATTTTTAGCGTTGTCACACTTCTCGTATCTTCATAATATTTGAAAGCGTAATGCAGCGTGAAAATCTCATAATTTTCAATCCTTCAATCAGTTTTGACCTGCTTACAAAATGCGGACTACATTAACTATTACATGTTCAACATACCTGGTAGTCACCAGCTCGGATCTGGTTAACCTCATTGCCTTTCCTATCTCTATCCCTCTCTTGGTAATCACCCATTCAGCCATTCAATCAAAGCTGGTCGGAAACAAATAAATGAACCTGCTACAAGGGACCGAGAGCAAGCACGCATCTTGTTTTATTGAAACATTTTGCATTAATTAAATTTGCATCAAATAAATGTTGCATATGTCTAAAACACTTCTGATTGGACATTTTTTAAACATCATTATTTTCACAAGTGATATTGCTTTAGATGCGCGGCGTGCACAATTTTGTGCACAATGCCTAAAGGGGTTCAATACGTGCACTCTGTATAATTCGTGGGCAAAGTATTACCAGGGTCCTTGTATTACCCAGAGACATAAGCCCGCATTTTGCTTTCTTTCGAAGGAAAAAGGTGGGCTCCATAGGACAAGATGGCAGCCGCAGTTTTCCTTCTTGACCTTCGCGATCAAACAGCAGTGGTGGTGCGTAACCAGAACCAAGCTCATGGATTTCGAATTTTTTTAGATGTTTGGGATATTTCTGTGCAGGCATTGCTATCAAAATTCGTTAGTTTGAATCTTTTGTTTTCTTTAGTGTTCAGTCTAATACTTGTTTATCGACTAACAATGAGGTGGTTGTGTTGTTGTTGTTGTTGTTGTTGTTGTTGTTGATGATGATGATGATGATGATGATGATGATGATGATGCTAGAGGCGGATTTAGTCTGGCAGGCTTAGCCGGCAAGTGCTCAGCCTGAGCGTCCCTTTTCTCGTAAAGTATCTCAATATGTGTCAGTCACTCCTGTCTTAGATTAAAATATTAATTTTAGCAGTTGCAACGGTCCTTTCGTTTGCAGGTGGGTTTCGCGATCAATGATAAAATTTGTCCTGATATGAAAATCCCTTATATTCACATTAAGCAAACAGTAGTGTGGCGAGCTTCTGAAATAAATGCTGTAGAAAGGGTAAAGTTCAAGTTTTTTGCGGGTAGACTTCGGCGGCCATGACAATATGACGTCGGCACGTCTTCACCCTCAGGGCACATACTCCCGTCGCAACCTTTCTTTTTCATTCTCCCCCCCCCCCCCCCCCGCCCCCCTGTATGTTCCTAGGCAAGAGATATACACAGGCGGAGAGTCAATATACGTAAACAGCAGTTGTATTTGTTTCTAAAGTCGAGCGAATATGCTAAAAAGGATGACCGCGTGGTTCTTAAGATACTAAATACATAAATGAAAAAGGAAACTGAAAAACACGTAACCTCTTGGTAGATATTCATAACGCCCTTAGTCAAGTTGAGAGAAAACACTGGACAACACGAACGTTTCTTCAACAAGCTAACAATTTAGATATTACAAACTCATTTGAAAGCCTTCGTTTGTAAGAACCACTAAACAATACAAATGTTTCCATGAGAGCTAACGATTCAAAAATTAAGAAGATATTATACTGTTCGTGTCTATGAAACATTGCGCAGTATAAACATTTCCGCAATAAGCTAACAATATGAAATTTAAACAGATCTGAACGGATCATAAACTCTTCGCCTTTCAAAAATGTAAACGAACTACCAAACTCGATACAAAACAAAAAGACAAGAACAGTACTCAGAGGGCAGATGTTGTGATAACGAAGTGTTAGAATGCAACTTTTATGGGAGGGGATAAATTAAGTCCAGGGGCTGTGACAGCTTGACTAAAGACCCTCCGTGGTTGCTCAGTGGCTATGGTGTTAGGCTGCTGAGCACTAGGTCACGGAATCGAATCCTGGCCACGACGGCCGCACTTCGATGGGGGCGAAATGCGAAAACACCCGTGTACTTCGATTTAGGCGCACGTTAAAGAACCCCCGGTGGTCCAAATTTCCGGAGTCCTCCACTACGGCGTGCCTCATAATCAGAAAATGGTTTTGGCACGTAAAACCCCATAATTTAATTTCTTTAGCTTGACTAAAGCTGGCGCATTATACTGTGATGAAGTTCAGCGTCCATATGTACAAATGTTACCACACAACCTAGAATACGTTTCTACGCACAATTGATTTCTGAATAAATTCGTCCGCGATATCACTGAGATTTATTTTGTCGGCGAGCTTTTTGTGCCCATGGAGATCTGCTATGTGAGGTAACCACGCTTGTCCCATTGTTGACTTCAGGTACGTTTTGACGGACGTATGAAAACGATATCTCAGATGTGTATGACGTGATCGGGATAGTCAAAGCAATTTTGACAAGCTTAGCCACCTCGGGCAAGAGACACGCAGCTGCTCGCAGTTTATAGCCCAAAAGTATCTCTACAACATTTGGAAACGATTCCAAGAGTGTATTGCGCTTCCTTGTTAGATCTATGGGCATACTACGGTGAACGTTGAGCTGTTCAGGCTCAAGATCTTGGCCGTAGAACTTTAACAGGTACGTATAGTGGTGATTCTCAGTCAAAAACTGATCAATCTGGGTCATTTGCTGCCACATTCATGGTGGATAGATATTTTCCAGAGAGGAATCTACTCTGTCCAATATCTCGTATCATCGCTGGTAGTTGGCCGAAGGAAATACGTGAGGTATAAATATGTCGTCACATTGTCTAGAAGTCTTCCTTTGCCTAGGCGCAGGAGCTTCTTTCTCTTTTACACTCAGGTCCTATTCAAGCGCCTTTGCGTGTGTCTCGTTCCAAGATTGGCAAAATCCTTCCTGACGGCTTTGAACATTTTTCTTTGCTTGGCATGACTACCCCATCAATACGTATCTTCAGGCTTTAAGGATGCATATCAGGCACTTCGCCAGACTTCCATCGCATCATCTCGCCTCCCTTCCTGCCACTCGACCTCGTTCAGCGTTTAGCAGGATTATTGCCGCCAACCATGGAACTTTACCGTCAAACTTCACGCCTGCAGCACGACCATCTCTATCGCTGTGCTGTGGTGCCTGCATCCACTCCAGGCTCTTCTTGTTATTCCCGTTATCAAAAAGAAAACGGTGATGTCATCTTTCGCCCTAAAAAAAAACCGTGCTTTCAGTCCTACATGACAAGCACAAAGAATGCATCCACGATTACACAGACGGTTGTCTCCTCTAAAAGTTCAGCTGGAGCAGTGGTATTTACCGCAAAGTCTGTCACCCTCAAGTTCAAGACATCTCACATTACATCATCCACGGCTGCAGAACTTGCAGCTATCCGTGCCGCTCTGGAGTTATTTGTTCACAAATCATCACATTCATGGTTCATCTTATGTGACTCGAAGGCAGCTCTCCAGTGTCTGATGTCCTCTTTCAACCACGGACCAAATGCAGACTAGTCGCAGACATCCGACTACTCCACCATCACGCAATCAACAAGGGGCACAAGATCATCTACCAATGGATACCGGGTCACTGCGGAATTTCGGGAAATCACAGTGCGGATGACGCTGCCCGATCGGCCCACGATGGTGCCCATGTTATACCAATACCATTGTAACGAACAGGTGCAGCCACAAGTCTTCGCTCCCTCGACCACGTGCTTACGCAGAATCTGTGGAACACCACTGAATTCACGAACGCACGTCTCCACAGATTAGATCCACGTCTGCAACTCCGTCTACCACCAGGATTACCACGAACGGAAGCAACACTTCTGTGCCGCCTGTGCATTCACGAACTCCTATTCATTCCGCATTGGAATGGCCGACAGCCCTACTTGCGCTACCTGCGGCAGCGAGGAGACGATTGAGCACCTCCTTTGTGACTGTCCCAATTACAAAGTGCCAAGAAAAGTGCTCATGACCGCGCTCGAAAAACTGGACAATCGCCGCTTTACAGAGGAAAAAGCTCTAGAACACTGGTCCAGACGGGCTTCGGCCCTCAAAGCCTTGAGGGCTTTGCTGAAGTTTTTGAGGACATGCGAATTGTGCGACCGCCTTCGAATGTTGTAGTGCGTAGTATCGCGTTACTGTGTGAATTTTCTGGTTTCCATTTTTTTTCCTCTTCTTCTTCTTTCTCCTTTTATTCCCTTTACCCCTTTTCCCAGCTCAGGGTAGCCAGCTGGTACTTACACTGGCTAACCTCCCTGTCTTTCCTCCCCTTTGTCTCCCCCCTCCCCCCCCTTTTTTTTGCTTGATAAAATCTCAGTGCTGCTTTCTGCAGCGCAGTACCTTCTGCTTCTAATCGGTAAAACACGAGTGTCAGTAGCTTGAGGATGAAGCATATATGTCGAATTTTGACAGCGCTTTCAAAACTCCACTGGCTTTGGTTCCAGCGTCGTCTCGTCCTTCTAATGCTAGGCCGTGAAGAAACAAAATCAGGTGAGTATAGTTCTGAACAATCGACTTCAAAGAAGTGGCCCTTGACGTCCACCTTGTGGGACAAAACTTTCGCAAGTTTACTCTCTCATCTTCTTTCTGAAATGTCTGGAACATATCTAAGCGCTTTGGGGAGCACGTAACAAATTTTATCATTTGTGATATCATGCCCAAGAAATCGTGACACATTTCCACTTTCCGACTCATGCTCTGCAGCACCAGGTTAAGTATGTGCACAAGATAGTGTAAGTACAGTGCTCACGACTTCTCCTCGTGTATCAGGGTTTGCAGAC
This sequence comes from Dermacentor albipictus, assembly GCF_038994185.2. NCBI lineage: Eukaryota > Metazoa > Arthropoda > Arachnida > Ixodida > Ixodidae > Dermacentor > Dermacentor albipictus. The sequence continues at coordinate 94,774,135 of NC_091823.1, forward strand.
CACCATGCTGTCCTCTCATATTTGCAGCGCCATCACAGCATTTCCCATGACAATTGTCAATGTTAAGATTAAAACGGCAGATGATGTCCTTTAGAAGGACAACAAGACAGGCCACTCGGGTGTCCGCAGTGTTACAAAGTCCGCAGAACAGCTCATGTGTTTCGAAGTTTTTTTGGACAATACGAAAGCAGATCGATACTTGCTCCTTGGCAGATATGTCCACTGCCCCATCCGGAAGGGTTCGAAATCTTAGAAGAGAATGTGCACGAAAGAAACACCCGCACTTATCAAGTTGCCGTTTCTTTGATTACGCACAGAGGCTTGGCGGGTAACGCCGCGGGTAAGGCTGTGCTGTTCTTTCACTTTTAGACAACTGTAGTACCTCCGTCGATTTGTCCAAAACTGTACAAAAGAAGACTCGATGTCCCCATACCTTATCGCTAATCTGTGTGTATGTGTGTTTGGGAGGAGGTGGGGGGGGGGGGGGCGAGCCCTCTAGATTCCCCGTAGTCGGCGCTATATACGGCATATTTCATAATCCAATGCGCAGTTTTTGTACATAATTTTTTCTTCTTTCCATATCTTGTGCGCTATCTAGGTGCACAAGATGAGATTAAATTATATGAGATGACATGGAAACGCCTCTGGTGACGTTCCCGTCACGCCAGCATCGTCTGAGGCCTACACTCCATTTCATACATCAGGTACAACGCTGTGGAGGCTAGAGGTAGCTTTTGCAGTGGCTGCGTTCGCATTTAGAAATAGTTCGATGTTTCTTGACCCGACTTTTGTGAAAATTTTCTTTATATAAGCTCAGTTCTGAATGAAAAAAAAAAGAATTTACCCATAGAAACAATCCATGTACTTATACGGCTGTTAACACGGTGTTTTAAATCAATTTGGTTTTCATTATTTTTTAATTGCAGCCCATCGCGGCAGCTTCACGTGCATGCTCGCGCGAGCAAACGCCGCTGGCACGCTGCGAAGCATAGACGGAAACGCGCGCAGTAATAAATTTTGGTGACCGGACTTCTTGCGTAGCTTCCACAGCGTTGAACTTGATGTATGAAACGGAGTATAGTAGCTGCCAGGGTGCTGTTCCTGACTGCTCAGCACAAGAGTTGCCTTGTGTGATGCGTCGCGCAATGCATGAGGCAGCCGCGTGTACTTAGAACACCCTCCGAGGAGTTTCAGTGCAACACTCTACCTTCCTATGGCTGTCAATGGTTCTGCCATTCGGGTGAAAACTTGGCGAAACTGCCAATATTAACTATCCCGTCATCGCTCACGGGTGGTTCTCAAAACTTTCATGTATCGCCCTCACAACAGCACACGGAGACAAGTTCAAAGATAAAATTTGTTTGCACAGTTCTTCTTTTGTTTCGATAATGCAATTTGACTAAGGAGCCGCACGCAGTGAGCGACATGTATTGTTAAGGCTGGTTGTGCTGCAAAGTGGGGCTGATTTTTCAGCCTCATTTTAGAGAAAGACTGAAAGCATAGCTAGAGCCAATCCTGAGCCTTTGCGCAGCAGCACACGGGTAGCGTTACAAAACAAATGGTACAAAACAAATGACAAAATAGTACAGTTTCTATGAAGACATTGTCGAAAGATTTGGTGATGGTGGAATAAAATTCATCTCTAGAACCACATGTAAAGTCGATTTGGAGCATGTGGATATCAGAAAAATTCCGACTTAGTGAAAATTTATTGAAAGACACGCCACATCCCCGATGCAGCATGCACCTTCCTTTGGCGCGTTCCTTTTGGTCACAGATCTGTAAGCCCTCAATAGCTTCGCGTCACGGAACATTGGCAGACAAGCAGTCAATGAGTTGATAAGAATGATAAGGAGTGATGAGGGGTTACGTAGGTCTCAACACGGTTTATAATGGTTCCACTTTCACATGTGGGATCCACTTTCACATGTGGTACGCCTTTCTTATTGATATAATTAATTAATTGGGAGGTTGGGCGCCTCAGGAATTAATTGGGCGCCATCGGGAATGCCTTTCGTATTCTGTCTTAGTGACCTACCTGGCAGCTACATGATTTTGAGCCAGCGATGGCTGAATGAAAGAATACGACGAGGAGCGCGGTTCATCATTTAATGTGCTTTTGTGTACTTTAAAGTATAATACAGATAAATAAAGAAGGATGGTTTTCGTACTTCCTGATACTTTCACGTGTCTTGTTAAAGACCCTTTGCAGAGCGCGGTAGAATTATACAGCAATTGTTTTTTTTTTATTTGTGAGGTGGGAGAAGATGACGCGTAGAAGTGTTGCATGTTTTATGACCCTTTGGGTACATTTAAAGCACAAGTTCAACCACACCAAAACAGATGTCATATTTTCAGGTGCCATCATTAATGAAAACTCCGAGAGGGAGCATTTAACGCATCTTTTCTTCACATGGAGTGAAGTGCGGTTGTGCAGTAGTGGCAGAACACCCGCTTCAGAATCGTGCAGCTCTTGGTTCGAACCACCGTATGTTCGTGAACTTCTTTCTTCGTTTATCCTAGTTTCCGATGCTTCCAGCGGGATGTCACAAAAGGCTGAGATCTTACAAGGAAGCGTTATGTTACAGTGATACCCCGATGCCGAGCTTATAACTGCTTAGCGCAATAAATTACATCCTAGGTTCGGTCTCTGGTGTATTATTGAGCGCGAAAGACATCACGGAGGTCCACAGGAACTGACTGTCACTATTGTGTTAGACGTATTCCTTGTGGGAGTAGTGTCTTATTTCACGTTGTCTACTTTCGCGGTATATAGAGACGTCCCTATCGACAACAACAACAAAAAATGTCACCGCCATCTAGACCTTATAATTACATCGTTTGTCAGCACTCGTGACAAGTTCCTGATTAAAACTGGCTTTTAACCTGAGGGATGGCCGGAGATAAATCGTTCATCCCGGAGGCGTTCATCAGTATTCGTTCTCCCGAATACTGATGACATGCACTATTTGAAAGCAAAGCGTAGGGCAGGGGAAAAGATATCTGTTTAAAGCATTGACCTGGAGGCTTAAAATAATGCATTACTTCCTCCACACGGCTCCCATTTGTCTTTCGTGCCCTGTGCTTTACTATCCCCTATATATTCACATGAACCATCTTTCTTCTTGTTCCTCCTATGATTCTATACCGTCGTGGCCCCCTTTTCCTTGTGCGTTTTATGCAGACCGCCATGCGTCGTTTACGCATCCTCTGTCCATTCGTTTTATACACTGTACACCGCGGACGACAGGATAAAAAGTGCACGAAGTTTCGAAAGCGTAGATAAATAAAAAGAACAGCGAACAAACAAGATTTCGTTTTTCTCTTTTATTGAAATGAGAATAAAAGATAGAGGTTTAGTCACCTTCAATGGTGATGTGAGCTCCTTCTCGCGCAAAAGTAATAATAACAAGAAAAATATCGTCAAATAAAGAGCATCATCATGGATCGAGAAAATCAAGAACGGAGTTAAATGAGAGAGTAAATGAAGCCCACATATAATTCTATAGACACAATGGAACTTTGAGAGAAGAGGTGAGGACAGGTTGCGTGATACACCATACGGAGTTCCGACACACATGCTTACAGTGAGTTCCGAACACATATGGAAGGCCGCCATGAGGTCCAAGATGAACTCTCATACAGATTAAGAAAATACACAGACTGCATAATACCTGCACCGACACACATGAGTCAAAGCGCGTGATAACACGAATATCACAAAGGTGATCATGAGAGACATATTATCAATGATTTCCACGTGGTAGTTTCAGGTGCAGCTGAATGTGACAACGATACTGTAGCCGGACTATAGTATAGGGTGTCCCAGTCAACGTTAGCCAAGCTGCTCAACGAAAAAAACAAACATTTAAGAAATACTGTGCAAGATGCGATTTTATGACCTACGTTGTTGGGTCGCCAAAAGTCTTATGACCGAACAACGCTCCTCATGTAGTTGTATCTTGCGGCATGTTTCTTATTCTTACAGCGGAGGTGTATATAGATAGCCGATGCATCCATCCGTCCGACCGTCTTGCTGTCGCCTGTACGCCGAAAACTCCTTCGGAGCAACCCCATGCGCATGCGTTAAAAGAGAGCGAGAGAGAGAGAGAGAGAGAAAGAGATGCGCGCGAACATCCACCATCCCCTAGATAGATCCCAGAAATTTCCATTGACAAGGCTGGCGTGATAAGAGCGGTGACGTCAAAGTCACTGTTGCCTACTCGGGAGCATCCCCATTAGATTCTATGGCACTCGGGCCAGGTAACATGACGTCACGGATCGGAGTGAAAGGGCCTTGTGCTATCTAGGTGGTGTTGAATTAGCTGCGCCAGTAGTGACGTCGTTGCTGTCCGTCGCAGCCAAGCGCGCGCGCAGCAGTTTCTCTCCGGCTCCGAAATGGGTAGGCCACGCGTCACACTTACTCCTTTGGAGCAGGCGGCTTTCGATCAGCAACGCCACGAGCAGAATCGGGAACGAGCTCGTCTACGCCGTGTCCCTGCTGCAACCCGGGCACGAAAACAGGCTCGTGGAGCCGATCGCAAGCAGCAACTGCGTACCGAGGATCCGGCAGCCTACCAAGCAATGAACTGTTGGAATTAACCCAGTGAAAAACACCGCAGCCGCACGTTTCAGGTTCACTCGTTAACCATCCGTACGGAGTGCTTGTGCGGTGATTTTTTTTTCTTCTGTTGTTAAACAACGTCGCTAACGTTAGCTGGGCCACACTGTATAGGCGCTGTGCGCTGTACATTTTCATGCACAGTTTAGAGCAACGTCAAAGCGTACAATCTAGCCGGCAAGACGGCGCGCTTCCTTCCGCTTTTCCTAACTTGCGTGCATGATATTGAGCCGCGATCGCCGGTTTACCTTCGCAAGCTTTCACTCGCACGCACAGCATACGGTGCGGCGACAATTTCAATGCTCTTGAACTTTATGCTGAACCTCACGGCGACGGCGACGGCAGACACGCGCCTGGAGTGTCAATATAATTGCTATCGCAATAGGAAAAAAGAAGGCATTGCCATTTGTTGGGCGTGTTGGTAAATTGAAAGCATATTTAGCGCCAGCAAACAAGAACGTAACAGGACGTTTGTGTTGTCGTCTCCCTTACGTCCTTGTTTGCTGGCGCTAAATATGCTTTCAAAAAGAAGGCAGAATGAAAATGACACGATGCGCACTCTCGATAACGCATCTAGTCCCTGATAATGAAGCAAGAGTGCCCAAAACCGGCAAATGTCAATGTAAAACTCTTTTTCAGGATGCGATGAATTGCCATTGTCAGGCCCGAGCTCGGCAGAACAAACCTTTCCATGCTTGGGATTTGGTCTAGGCGATAAAGTTTCATAGAAAAATTAGTACAGAAAGCTCTGGCGCTATACATTAGTGCGTCCGGTATCTGCGAATTTGGCAATTCAGCCCACACGCGAATGATGAGCTGGGCATGAATTTGGCTAAACTTCGTCCTTCGCGCTTCAACCGGCATTGCAGACTTCAAAAATTGAGTATATTGAATACAATAACGCACAATATGTGCGAAAAAATTTGAAATGTACACGCAAATGCGTAGAAAGTTAGCACGTTATTGCGTTTAGAAAAACAATGATTTCTTGAGAATTTGGAGAGATAAAGCGCAGGAAATCACGCCGCAAGATAATTTGAGGCTATCGCACGAAGATAAGACAAATTCATGCAGGAACCATAATTTTTACGGTAGCTGAGCGATTGTAGCACCACAGTCCCCTCTAGTAATTTTCGCGGGAAACTTTCATGTTTGGGGAGAGCTCGGCTCGACGCACTCGGGCATGCGATGAAATATTGGTGCGGGCGCCTCGGTGTTTGTGCTGTCGTTTTATTTACTTCGTAACTTTACCGGCTTGTTTCGGCAGCACTGATACATCTAATACAAGGATACATGCAAGAGTCGCAGCTGGGGCTAGATGGCGATGTGACTGCACTGCTGAAAGTCTAGGTTTGTAGCGCGGGAGCGGCGTTGGAGGGTACGCCTGAGCGTGCAGCGTTATGGGACGAAATAGGTGTTGTCATATCGATTTTTTCTCCATCATTTAGCTAATCTTGAAGATGCTTCCTTAACGACGAAGCTGCGGCCAGATGGAGAAAGTATTGTCTTTAGTGAACTCACATATTCAATGACGCAGCTCTGATGACACAGCTGTAATTGTTTACTCCAGATTTTTCGGTGCTTATTTTCGTGCCTTCGTGCCTTTGCACTATGGCGTCGACGTCATTCAAGTCGGTGTAAAAGATAATGGGCTGATGATATATTTTATCCAATACCACGTCTTCTAGCAGCTATATTGTTTGAAAACCAGAGTGGCCACGTTCCTATATATATATATATATATATGTATTATTTTGCAGAAGTACTTTCGTATTACTAGCAATAAAATATTCATCTCCAATAATAACGTTCCTTCACCATTGATAAACACAGCATTTTATTTGCCGCAAGTAATAACTTTACATTATTTCCAATGCCAGAAAACTGTGGGAAATTCACCACCGAATTCTTAATTCTACAATTTTGTGCAGACCACAGACAAGACGACCGACAAGTGTGAATTAAGAATCATCCGTCTCCAATGTGCGACGCAGTTTAAGGCGCCGTTCATACCAGCTAACAACCGTGAACTGGTTTTCGTGGCAGTGGGGGAGTGTTCGTATCTGAAAGGCGACAGTAGATGACATTAAATCTTTGCACTGCATTTCGCAGCGCTTGATTCGTAGCGTTGGTGATACTGAAAAGTAAGCGAAACGACAGCAAAGAAAAAAAAAGATGCGTAATGTTGGAAAAGTTCAGAAACGGTAAACAGGGTGGAAAAGAAAAACAGAATGCGATAACGAATGCATGTCAAAAGTATTGTGGCGCAATATGTTCACATTATGAAAAAGGTGGTACAGTGCGGTACCCTGCTAAATAGACCACATGAGTTTAGAGTACGTGAGAATTCTTTTCCTTCTGGAAACTGTGCAACAACTTGGCCTTGCAGCAAACGACTTCCGGCTTACAGCGGTGGTACCTTTCCACACTTTTTATGCAGTGATTCGACATACATTCGCGAAACATGTTCACGACATCTTCGCGAAAACATGCTTAAGAAAGAGGCAAGTGGATAAAGTTTATCGCTGCGTTCTTTTATAACTCCGTCCACGTGCCAGTGCCGCCCACTTGCAGTTTCATGCGAACATGGCTTCTGCGTCCACTAATAAACCTGCCAACCGCAACCGTAGTATTCCATCCAAGGTGCCTTAACATAAAACGTGGCTCATAAATACGTTTGAACTCGTCCAGCTCGTAGCTGCTACATTGAATCACGGTTGCTTATGTAGAGGGCAAACAAAAACAAAGCTTGAACTTACGCATTACAGCGTGCCAAAAACTACAAGGAATCTGCGAGGCTATATATATATATATATATATATATATATATATATATATATATATATATATATATATATATATATATATATATATATATATATATATATATATATAAAATAATGAATATTTCACTGTTACTACTGTTTCGGTGCAAAGTGCAGTAGGAGGCCTGATAAAAACAAACCACCGTTGATTAAAAGATTTCGCTGAGCGTAGAAGGTGGACAGTGTTCTAAGATACATAGCAAATTTTAAAATTATTTGCACTTAGATGCGGTGATGCAAGATTAGGGCTAGCTGTAGCATGTGAGTATGCAAATTAGCAAATGTGGTTTATTAAATCGTGCCTACTCTGGTTACTAAAAGAACACAACACAGGCAGCGTGTATGTATATATATATATATATATATATTTAAAGGGGACGCCAAAGACTTGAAACATTATAGACCAATCAGCTTACTGTCCGTTGCCTACAAACTATTTACTAAGGTAATCGCAAATAGAATCAAGAACACCTAAGACTTCTGTCAAGCAAAGGACCAGGCAGGATTCCGTAAAGGCTACTCAACCATAGACCATATTCACACTACCAATCAGGTGATAGAGAAATGTGAGGAATATAACCAACCCTTATATATAGCTTTCATTGATTACGAGAAAGCATTTGATTCTGTCGAAACCTCAGCAGTCATGGAGGCATTGCGGAATCAGGGTGTAGACGAGCCGTATATAAAAATACTGAAAGATATCTATAGCGGCTCCGCAGCCATTTAGTCCTCCATAAAGAAAGCAACAAAATCCCAATAAGGAAGGGCGTCAGGCAGGGAAATACGATCTCTCCAATGCTATTCAAAGCGCGTTTACAGGAGGTATTCAGAGACCTGGATTGGGAAGAAATGGGGATAAAAGTTAATGGAGAATACCTTAGTAACTCGCGATTCGCTGATGATATTGCCTTGCTTAGTAACTCAGGGGACCAATTGCAATGCATGCTCACTGACCTGGAGAGGCAAAGCAGAAGAGTTGGTCTAAAAATTAATCTGCAGAAAACTAAAGTAATGTATAACAGTCTCGGAAGAGAACAGCAATTTACAATAGGTAGCGAGGCACTGTAAATGGTAAGGGAATAGGTCTACTTAGGGCAGGTAGTGACGGCGGATCCGGATCATGAGACGGAAATAATCAGAAGGATAACAATGGGCTGGGGTGCGTTTGGCAGGCATTCTCAGGTCATGAACAGCAGGTTGCCATTATCCCTCAAGAGAAAAGTGTATAATGCCTGTGTCTTACCAGTACTCACCTACGGGGCAGAAACCTGGAGGCTTACGAAAAGGGTTCTATTAAAATTGAGGACGACGCAACGAGCTATGGAAAGAAGAATGATAGGTGCAACGTTAAGGGATAAGAAAAGAGCCGATCGGGCGAGGGAACAAACGCGAGGTAATGACATCTTAGTTGAAATCAAGAAAAAGCAATGGGCATGGGCAGGACAGGTAGTGAGGAGGGAAGATAACCGATGGTCATTAAGGGTTACGGACTGGATTCCAAGGGAAGGGAAGCGTAGCAGGGGGCGGCAGAAAGTTGGGTGGGCGGATGAGATTAAGAAGTTTGCAGGGACGACATGGCCACAATTAGTACATGACCGGGGTTGTTGGGGAAGTATGGGAGAGGGCTTTCCCTGCAATGGGCGTAACCATGCTGATAATTATGTATATATATATACCTTGCAGCACTCGCTGTACCAGCAACATGGCTTCGTGCAGGCAACGAAGGGTTAGTTGCTAAGTAAAAAAAAAGAAAGAAAAAGGATCAGCCGGCCACTGACCTCAGTCGGCATGCCCTTTCTTTCATTTCACCTCCTGTAAATCTTTTTTTGCCTTTCCTTGCGCTCACTCACTTTCCTGTCGTGAAAGTCAATCCCGCTGAGGAGAAAACACAACGCCATTTCGCCACCCTAACGCCACGTTCACACGACAGCCGAACGCTTCAAGTTTCTCCACTTTCAGGCAGGAAAACCTGCACATGGACCGCCCGCCTGCTTACAAACAAAGGCAGCTCTCGCCTCGTTGAAGATAGCCGGCAGGCACATATATATGGTGTATGTCAAGTCTACGTATTTATATTCGTGGTAATGTTTGGTAGCTATGTGTGACTCGACGGCCACACAGCGAGCTGCTTGTAGGAAAATGGCCTTCCGAGCACATCGAAGTCGCTCGATTCATCACACTTCAGCTCTGGCGGGAACTCGAGGTGGCCTAGCCTATTTGACGTGGATATATTGCGGAACTGCGCTGACCCCGCTCGCCTTTGGGTCGGGGTTCTGGAAAAAGACAAAGTGCAATTAAAAAAAACAACAACAATGTGTAAGCCTGAGCTAGTACGCATTCCATTATTTTGTCCTAGTGCGCAAGAAATCACGCATGCTGAAGACGGGACGAAAACACAAGCATTAACTTCCAAGTAAGTTTTATCACGGAGTTCATCCTATTTGCCCATAGATAAAATATGACAAAGTGAATGGAAGCATAATGTATGCACAAAGTGAGAACCGCGTCAAAAACGATGCTGCTAAATTTTAATACTTAGAATCAATCAATCAGTCAATCAATAAACTTTATTAACGTGACCAGGAACAACGGGAGGGGCGTTGGTACTGGCACACGTGATAAAAGGTATAACATAGCACATAGATATATAGAGACATGAAAAACCAGGAATAAGGAGTGCACATTATATACGATTGCGGTTTGCAGTATATGACTTATATATGTTACAGGGATGTTGGTAGTATAGAAAGACGGCATTTACAATATATGCACAACAAGAGTAAGTGTAGGTAAAGATGGCTGACCAGCAACAACACACAGCAGCCAGCGTCTCGCGATCTTCTTCCTTCCTCGTCTTTTATCCTTCCGTAAGACGACCTCCGGGCTCTGAAGCGACGTCTCGGAGCATGGTAGGCGAAGAATTGCGAGCGAAGTATGGCTTCAGCCGCGAAACGTGCACAATGTCAACAGGCGTCAGACTTGAGAATGGATCAAACTTACGGCCAAATCACGTAATTGACATCGTTAACATGACGTAGGACTTCATAAGGCCCTGTGTAGCAAGAAAGAAGCTCCTGGGAGAGGCCGACTCAATGACATGGTGACAAAAGGAGCACCCAAGCACCTGGTGTGAACTTAACATCGCGATGGCAGTGGTCGTAACGCTCTTTTTGTATATGCTGTGAGGCTAATAAACGAGATCGGGCGACTTGACGCGCTATATGAGCGCGATTGATGACTTCACGAGCGTACTCAGTTGCAACACGTGGCACATAAGGGAGGATAGCGTCAAACGGCAATGTGGGGTGCCGACCATACAAAAGATAAAAGGGTGAATATCTTGCGGTGTCATGTCGGGATGAGTTATACACGAATGTCACGTAGGCCAGCGTGGCATCCCAGTCGCGGGGATCGTTGGAGACGTGCACCGACAGCATATCTCTGAGTGTTCGGTTGAGACGTTCCATAAGATCGTTCGTTTTTGTGTGGTAGGTGGTGGACAGTTTGTGCTCAGTGGCACAAGAGCGGAGGAGATCGTCCACAACTTGAGGCAAGAATGAGCGGCCACGGTCTGTAACTGTCGAGCTGCACCGTGGTGGAGAATGACGTCGTGGAGGAGAAAATCGGCGGCGTCTGTTGCGCAACTAGTCGGCAACGCCTTTGTTATCGTGTAGCATGTCGCGTAATCAGTAGTGACGGCCATCCACTTATTCCCTCTAGTCGTCAGAAAAGGGCCAAGCAGTCTACGCTAAAGAAAGGTTAAGATGGAACTTCCATTGGATGGAGTCGTCCAACAGGTGGCAGGGGAGGTTTCTTCCGACGCTCACACAATTCGTAAATTGCGACATAACGACGCACAGAGAGGTAGAGACCCGACCAGAAGAACCGGCGTCGTACGCGGTCGTATTTACGCAAAAATCCAAGGTGTCCCTCCATCGGTACATCGTGAAGTTGTTCGAGAGCGACGGATCGCAGATGACGAGGAAGGACAAGGAGCAAGCCAGGGCCGTCAAGGTTGATATTGCGATTGTAGAGGATGCTGTCATGCAACACGAACATGCAGCATGTGCCCTCAGTGCTGCCAGATTGCACTCCGGCGATGATGGACTGTAAGGATTCGTCGCGTTGTTGTTCAGCGCGCATGTCGGTCATGTCAGTAAAAGCCATCACACAGGTCACCCGATCATGTGCAGCAGGATCAGAAGGATCCACAGGGTGACGAGGGAGGCAGTCAACGTCCTTGTGGAGGCGTCCAGACTTGTAATTGACAATAAATGAACATTTCTGGAGCCGCAAAGCCCAGCGACCAAGCCTTCCTGTCGGGTCCCGGAGGGAAGAGAGCCAGCAGAGTGCGTGATGGTCTGTAACGACCGAAAACGTGCGGCCGTGAATATGAATATGAAATACACCCGTGTTTCTATGCGAGCTCCCTTGAAAATCGACTTGCGCGCCTAGGGTGCGGAGGCCTCGATACATTCTATGTAGGGCGATAATGTGAGCTTGGAACGAAAAAAATGTTGTTGTTGTTGTTGTTAATAATAATAATAATAATAATAATAATAATAATAATAATAATAATAATAATAATAATAATAATAATAATAATAATAATAATAATAATAATAATAAAATCCTATCTAAAGAAAGAAGGTAGTGGGACGCAGTGCCACCTGCACAATCAATGAATACATGAATAAAAATGTTTATTTTTGTAAATCCTTAAACGCATGCATAGCTGCACATGCATCCTGAGGGGGATAGTACGTTGAAGTTAAGAAGACTGATGCTCTCCAGCGCAAAACATTTGATAAATTGCCCTGTGAAGTGCACCCAACCCTTCGAATTAAAACTATTCTAAGGCGAGTTTGCAGCCCGTACGGGCACCGATTGCGCCAGCAAATAAGCTTGTGCATGCACATCATGCAAAAGGAATTGCGCTCTCGTTTGCCCGCATCGAAAAGGAGGGCAGTGCCTCTGTTCTTTCACGTCGTCTCCGAGTCCACTCTGCACTTATTTGGCGATACATAATGACGAATATGATGGCACTTCGTGCCGTCAAACTTGCGAATGTGGGCTGTAAATGGACCAAGCAAGGTCTTCTTGTTGGCTGCGGGGGTTGTCTGTGGAACGAAGGCTCCCGCCGACGCTGGTTGTACACGTATTGACCAGCTTATTAAGTTATATTAAGGGGGGACATGTAAACGCCAACGACGTACGTGCGAAGGGTACCTGTAAAGGTGTTCTTTGAATGAAGGAATGCTAGAGAAACGACGGAAACTTTCCCCACCCTTGGAATGACCCAGTTTCCAAAGGTTACAAGTCTGCAGAAAATATTGTAGATACAGAAAAAAAATAAAAACAAGTACCTGAATGGTTTGTAGAAAGCAAACAAAAAACGAAACAAATGATGTAAAAAAATAATAAAAAAGGCGTTGAAAAACGGTAAAAAAGCGATGTACATACACACAAAAAAGGGGGGGGGGGAGAACATAAAGAACGGAAAAATTTAAAAAACATCTAAGCAATTACTAAGGGCACATAGCAAGAGCGTACCACTTTCTCTGGTTACGACCTGATCAAGGAAAAGAAGAAAATATTGAAGAAGAATATACAAAGCGTATTCACGAGCTGCCCCTAGGCTTGTTTCCCTTTTTATTTTCTTTAAGCTTCGGCCACTTTCTGATGCTGCAATCTTTGCGTGGACAAAGACTACACTGTCCATTGTACGGGCCAAAGACAAAGGGTAACAGCGATGGACTCCACCCAACCCATCTGCGAGCTCTTCCCGTACACTGTTCTTTTTTTCTTTCTTTCTTTTTATGGACGCAGTATTACTTAGCGTCATATAAAGCAGAGCCAACAGCGTAATGGGCGATTGTATGGCACCTCAGGAAACTTCATGAAACGTGGCATCTCTGCGCATGTGATGGCAGGGCGTAACAACATAAGTGGCTAGGGAGGTGATATTACCGTCGTGAAAGGCATGAAATATCGACAACGCGTCCTCAAATAAAGTAGATAAACTTGAAGAGGCTAGAAACGTCGCTCACCTCACATTTGATGTGTATCAGCAAGATTGCTGAGGCCAATGAAAGGTTTTCCTAATAAATGTCCTTGTACTTGTCATCATCCCTCTGACCAACGCCCAATTGAACCCAAACTGTATCCTGTGTAGCACTGAGTTTTCTTAGTGAGGAATGCGACTAGCAGCCAGTTTAAATTTACTGCCAATACGCTGATAGATACACCGTGGTGAAAAATTTTTTCGGAATGCTAAAATGCTAACTATCCATTCGTTTAAAAGTATGTCATTAAAATGAATTGCGCGAGTAAGCAGAAAATGTTTCTTCAATGTTGTTCAAATAAATAAAAAGCTGTGGCCATGAGGAAGAGCAATATGTTAAATTTAATTCCTTGTATGGCCATCACGATGTGCTTGTAATGAAACAAAACAGCTGCATACCGGCGGGGTGATTAGAAACGAAATTTGTGGTCATTGAATGATGCCGCGAGGTTAATCGCTTTCTCTGGACAGCACGTCGTAACCCCTTGCTAAAGTACTATGCCGTTATTTACATGTTACGCAAACGAGTATGTTTAGGTCTGCTTTTTTTCTCTTTTTCTCTATAGGGTGCGGCAAAGTATGTAATACGGGCCTGTGGAGCAAAGTCAAGAAAAACATAGAGCAGTCGCTACAGTTTTTGACACACCAAAATTGCTTGGCGCTAGAATGTGTCCGTTTTATCCACCGGGTAGCAGGTGAATTAAGGAGAACTGCCGTTTACAAAAAAAAAAGAAAAAAAAAGGCGAGCACTTCAATATTGGCCAGCCAGTGTCGTTCACTCTGCGTGTTGTACGGTGCCTTGCGTATTTTTCATCATCGATGACACCCAACCTACAATAAAGTGGCATTAGCAATCTCTAAGCCACGAGACGAATGCAACTACCTAGCCCCTCTTTTTTATCGACGTGGCACAAGGAGAGGTTGGCGCACAAATAGAGCGCCTGCTATCACTATATATATATATATATATATATATATATATATATATATATATATATATATATATATATATATATATATATATATATATATATATATATATATATATATATATATATATATATATATATATATATATATATATATATATATATATATATATATATATATATATGTCATAAGAAGCCAACAAACAGTGACACCAAGGACAACATAGGGGAAATTACTTGTGCTTATTAAATGAAATAAAGAAATGATAACTTAATGGAAATGAAAGTGGATGGGGAAACAGCGCCGCGGCAGCTCAATTGGTAGAGCATCGCACGCGAAATGCGAAGGTTGTGGGTTCGGTTCTCACGTGCGGCAAGTTGTTTTTTCATCCACTTTAATTTCCATTAGTTTATCGTTTCTTTATTTCATTTAATAAGCACAAGTAATTTCCCCTATGTTGTCCTTGATGTCAGTGTTTGTTGGCTTCTTATAATATGACAATAAACATCGGGCCCCTCTGCTAACCCCCTTTCTTCTGGTTGATATATTTATATTTATATATCATACAAATAATTTGTAAGAAGGCTGCAAGCGCAGCGAACGCGGCGTTTTCGCAGAGAAGTTCCTAGCGAGGTGGACATACTTTGCAGCCAAAAAACGGGCTTAAGAAAACTAATTAACAAAATGTATTAAATACCTTCTTTATGAGTGTCTTAGATGCAGTTGTATACATGGCGAATTTAAAGGCAGCCGAACTTCATTACATCCTCAGAGAAACCTTGAAAGTCGCATCTAATTTGAGATGCTTGTAATCGAATTTTAACGGCGAATCCAGGCAATATCGAGTCCGAGTGAGCTGGTAGCGAAGAAGAGGTGGACCCACAACGTGTCAGACGGAAACAACCCGTGACTAGAAGTGCGGGGAAGTTTGAATCCGAATGCCTCGGGCGAGTCGCTACAGCTACTAAATACGTCACGCTTTGCCTGGTAAGCATTTGTGGCTGTGCGTCTGGTCAGGATTAGCTACAGCATGCTATATATCATTAAAACTTTGCCCCACACTTCTTTACGGGGCGTTGCCGTCTGACCCACAGCGGGACGCTCTGGGACCCGATATTGCTTCAATTAATCTTTGCACTCCGATCATGAATATTTCGAATGAGGTGGGATTTTCAAGATTGACAAAGTGGGGTTGCTTTCAAATGCATGGGACTGCTTACCAATTTGCCGCTAAGAAAGCTGCCCCCAAGGCATTAATAAAAAGGCAAATAATAAATTTTCGTTAATTAAGCTTCTTAACCTCACCTTATTAGCAGCAAAGAACGTCCACCTCGCCTGTGGCGTTGGGCTGCTACGCGCGAGGTCGCGGGATCGAATCCCGGCCACGGCGGCCGCATTTCGACGTGGGCGAAATGCGAAAACACCCGTGTACTTAGATTTAGGTGCACGTTAAAGAACCCCAGGTGGTCCAAATTTCCACAGTCCCCCATTGTATACGGCGTGCCCCATAATCAGATCGTGGTTTTGGTACGTAAAACCCCATAATTTAATTAATTAATTACGGGCACCTCGCCTGGGAAACGTTCTGCAATAACGGTACTTTTTATGCGCTCATTATTCTTTAAATTACGAAATCTATATTGTCTAAACAAAAACACCTTGCATAGTATTGTGTAATTGTGAACATAGTGTTGAAGAGAAAAGAGCACAATAGTAGTTAATGTCCACACAACGACGTTACCACATAGCCGTAAAAACAACAGCACGACGTGACAAAGAAACTATCGAAGCAACAACGCGACACACAATATTACCACGTATTATACACAGCAGCAGTGCAAATGACGCTCTTATGAACGAAGCGTTGTCTTTTTATAAGCTTAATAACAGCAAGAATGCCACCGTCTTCAAGAAAATCTGAATTCTACTAAAACGCACTTTTTCATGAGTCTAGCTGGCTACGCGCCCAATGCTTTCTAAACAAAGATGGCTTGTACAGAAAAAGATTTGAGCTCATTATCGTCGTCGTCATCATCATCACCTGATAGTGCATGGGTGTGTTGTAGTCGCATAAACTATGCCTCTTGTTCATGACAACTGACTGGTTTGCACAGGTTCTGCGCTCTATAGACAGATCTATGGACAAAGTTAGTCTATAGACAAATCTACTTCGTGCTCTACGTCATCTTGGAACAATTTCGGACATGAGGAAAAGATATTGAGCGTCACAAGATTCTGTTGTACCATGAGACGCAGGGCCGGCAAATTTTTTACATTACATTTCGTTGAATATACAAGCGCACCTCTACATAATCGGCGACAAACATGCACAACTCCTGCGTACTAGGAAAACTCTTGGTGCCATTGAACCCTCAGAGCATTCGCTCGTACTGGAACATCTTGAAACGGAATATGCACGTCATCTTCAAATTTTTACTGATGGCTCTGTGGACAAGGTCAGAGGATCTAGTGCAGCTGCTTTTCACATTCCCTCTTTGAACTTTGATTGGTCCGTTCGCTTCACTGCAGTCGTGTCCTCCACAACGGCCGAAAGCGTTGCCATTGAGGCAGCTCTCAAAAAGCTACGGTTTTGTACGCCTCAACCTGTGGTCATTCTTACAGATTCGAAATCCGCCCTTCAAAGGTTAGAGCACGGATTCCCTACTGATGCCTTATCTCTAAGCTCCCTACGTTCGGTGCAAAATCTCAGTGTCAAAGGCTTCTCCATACGATTCCAATGGGTGCCATCACACATAGGTATCATAGGCAACGAGATGGCGGACAGCCTCGCCCATAAAGCGCTGTCTGGGAATCCTTCAAGAAAAGTGCCTCAAGAAGACGGGAGACTCTTCAGAGAAGCGGTGTCGTGCCACTTCAGTTCTTTGTGGAGCTCACCTCACAAGCCATGTGTGATCAAGGGTCTCCAAAGAAACCAAGCAACCTTACTGCTCCGCATTCGCACGGGCTCTGCTCGTACCCCTGCGTGGATGTTTAAGACTGGCCTGGCGTTATCACCATTATGTTCAACGTGTGGTGACATAGAACATTACCTAATGTGCTGTACTGTGTATAACGCGGAAAGGAGGGAGTTATTCGGGTCCCTCAAGAACACAGGACTTCCTCACGGTTCGCTTCAGGACATAGTTTTCCCGCGCGGGAACCGGTTGTGTAGGAAGGAGGTCTCTCGCCTTCTGTTAAATTACCTACAGGACACGGATTTGGCTTCCACGTGGTGAACTGAGGAGTGCACATTTGTAATTGGGAGGTCTGTGTCGGATTACGTGATTTAATTATTTTAAGTGTCGCTACGGTGGAGCAATTGCCGGCAGCAACTGCAAGGCTAATCCCACCAGTAGCCTACAACAACTCAACTCACAACTCAAACTCAGAAAATGCTGGACACTAAACAGGCATATAACTTCCTTGAAACTGGGTAACAATTTTTGCTTTCCGCTTATTACCGAAACACAACGGTAACCATAAGAATGTATTCATTTTGCTTCGCAAGACTCTGTTAGTAGGTTGCGGCCAATTGTAAGTGCTTCTCGATGAACCTGAAGGCTCTTAAGGTTGTCTTAGTATCAAATGAAAGAATCAACAAATGCAACCATACGCTTACGATCCGCATGTCACAACGTCGTCCACGACTATCGGAAGAATACTGTGCGAAAAAATAAGCTACTTGATTCTAAAATCACATACTGATATCATAACAGTGAAAGCATGCGTTTCTGCACAGCAAGCAGGTGATGCCACATACAAAATTTCAGAAGAGAAAGAACAATAACAAATTCTCCGTGTTACAGAAAAAAACCAAGATCGCTGCACGTGAAAGCAAATTACGTAAGGGTTCGAAGTGGAGGAGACGTTCATCCTCGCGGGCCGGAATTTCCCCAAATCTGTAATAACCACAGAAAAATGCAAGAGTCACGGACGCAAATAGGGCAGTTTCAATAACTGACAAAATTCCCTGCGACACCAGGAACTCCCAAGTCCGCCAGGCTTATTTGGTATTTCAGCACCTATTTGTGGTACCGTTTTCCTCCAAAGCCACCTCAGAGCGTGAACTGAGCAAGCAATCCATCTCTTTGACGACGCCGCTCGAGGAAGCTGTTCCTAGCGTCTAACAACCATGACGTAGCAGACGAGGTAAGTAGAGGAAGGGGCGAAGGGAAGAGAGATGCGGGGAGGGGGCGTTCGTAACAAAGTTGAAGCGAGGACGCTGCCGAAATTACCCACCACTGCTGGGGCTCATTTTGTTGCATTGAAATTTTGCCATTTCGCAATGCAAAAGCGAGCTGTACCAACCCAGGATGGGAAAGTCAAAGGAACTTCTTCGGGGCTCACAGCAGAATCGCCGAAAACGGCGACGCACTCTGCGTAGCGGCGTATGCTATACGCAGAGACGGTTGGATTTTACGACCGGAACCAGCGAGTCGAGACGGGACGACGCCGAGAGTCGTGGCAGATGCAACCACGCTGTTGCGTCGGCCCATAGGCCAAAATAAAGAATGGCATCGTGGCGAACAACCACTGCAGTCACGCAGCCGCTGTGCCCGTACACGCGCGAGCATTACCCGTGTTCGTGCAAGCAAAGCAGCGTGAAGAAAGGGATGAATGCCTGAACCACCCCTGCCGTCTTATTCCTTGTCCCACGAGAGTGTCTTTTTCTTCATTTTCTCAGTGTTTCATGCTGAATATCATAATGGCAATCCAGAATGAGATCTTTAGGAAGCTTACGCTGAGAACTGACAGAAGCTGAGAAAAAGAAGAACGAGAACTACTTGTGCCACACAGAGTTCACTTCTTTTTCTTTTCGGAAGTAGTCTGCACAGTTTGTCCAACAGTTGTACATGGTTCCACAACATTCGCACGTGCATGGGAGACAGTGTTTAAACAGATGTACAGTCAGCGTCAAAAGGTTCTGGATCGTGGAATTTCAGACAAAAAAGTATCAGTTTCGCTCGAAGGGCGAATAATCGAAAGCGATAGCAACGTTAAGTGTTTCGCTCGAACCCCCCGGACTGCGTTCTAACTATACCCGGCTGCGACATGTCGGTGTGACGGAGCACGCAAGGCCACTTAGGCCCGCCAGTGGCGTTGCTGGTATGGCATCACGATGGTGAACGACGTGATACTGACGGGAACCTGTTGCCGTTAATCAGTACCAAGAGAAATGTGAGATAACGCTGTAGCTTGACGTTTACTGCCCGTTCCACACAAACCATTGCATACAGAGCGGCTCAGCAGAATCGATAGTGCGCTTTCAGTATGCCTGCGCACAAAGTCCATGCATGATAGCAACGAGAACCAAGACGGGAATAACGTAGAACTATTCCATTTTTTTCTTCTTCCAAGTACGCCGTTAGTCTTCCGTGATAGGGAGACTTCTGTGACAAACCATTCTGACCTATCACAAACGGCTAATGGAATATTTGGAATAAAAATTTGGAGCACGCTTCAGCTTCGTCTTTAAGAGTCGAACGCGATATCATTCAAATATCCCTGACTACTACTCACGCTTCCGGGCAACTGCAGCTTATACGTAACCGTAATGTTTACCGGGACATACTGGCGATGAAATCTAAGCACAAAGGCGAGCTTTTGTGTAGAAATGAGGTCTCTTGCATGGGCGGATCTTCTGTTATCCTTTCGCACTTTTCATATTTCAGTCTGAGAATATTTAGCATAAAAGCCATGCGCTGTAGGTGTTTTGTTTAATTGTATTTCTTCGTGGGCTGCCATTCTCAGAATTCGAGAAATAACTTTGTAAAGAACATAGCACAAGGTGTGAGTAACTTTAGGGACAGAAGAACAGCTTTAGTGCCGTATACAATATGCGTGGTTTGGGATGATTTTCTCGGCCGTGAACGCCTACGCCGACACGGATGTTCTGAGACATGGGGTCATTAACGCTATCGCGTTAAAAGAGGTTGGAATAGTTTTGGCTTATCGCAGCCCAGGACGCTGTCCTGGCTCCACCATCGAGCTGAACGAGCCGAGCATTGACAGTGAATCCGCGTGGCTTCCTCGTTTTTCAGCCAAAAGCCTCTCTACGTCTCTGAAAACTCTTTAAGGCTCCGCGCGTGAGCGGCGCATGCTCTGTAGATAGCGGAACAGCACGGCAACGCAGACGGTTGTCAGGATTGGGGGCTCAATCCCGTCGCTCGTGATCCGTTGTCAAGATTGGAGTCCGGCATGAATTAGAAGGTAGCTGGCCCATGCCGTCGTCCAACTTATCCACGCTGAGGACGTTGATGAAGGGAAGGACTGCTTCTCAGTGAGAACGAGGAATAAGGGTTTATTTACGATATTCATATTAGTCTAACATGACTGTTTGAGAAAGTACATCAGTCTAACATGACTGCTTGAGAGAGAGTGTCAGTCTAACATGACTGCTTGAGAGAGAGTGTCAGTCCAACATGACTGCTCAAGAGAAGTGTGTCGAGCATCGGCACAACAGCAGTTTTTAAACACTCGGTCCTCCGACCATACAAGGCGGCGAACGTTCGTTTCGTCGGAGCAAACTAGCCGCCTCCCGCAGGACGGCCTACGCACACAAAGGCACACACGTTCGAATGTTCGGAGCTGACGTCAGAGGGGCCCCGTAGAACTCGGAGCCGTTCCGGGTAGCGCGTTGGGGAGTTTGGGAACAATAGTTGGCCCGCCGAACTCATTCCGTCACAAAGTCGATTTAGTAACGCTGTGGCTAGAAGTTGGCGGCGAAGCTCCCGGTATGTTGCCGTCATAGTCGTAAGTGGCTGGCAATCCTGCACGGCAGCTGGCCATTCTTAACACGGTGTGAACGAGCCTCGAGTGCCGGTAGAATTGCTGTCGCAAGAATATCATTAAAGGTTATAAAAGCGAACTTATAGTGGAGACCGTATACAAAGTTAACATTCCGCTACCTTCACTTGCTTTTAAAAAGCATGATGGAAAAGTGTCAATCTGGATCTTCAGTCGGTCAACGTATGAAAACGCCATGCGCATGGCTGATTATTCCACTAGTATTGCGTTGTAATGTTGAAATCTTCATTCAGTCATGCACTTCCGTTTGTCCTTCGTCCGGGTTGCGCTGCTCACCCCTAGGCATATGTTCCGAACTAACTCCCAAGAGCGGGATTCAAGCGGTAGCACAATGGCTAGTGCCCTCGGCTCCAAGCTGTACGTTACCGCAGTATAGTACGAGTTCGATCGAAAGTGACAACAGCGGCAAAACTTATGTTTTTTTCTCGACGTATAAGCGAGGATGAGCATGATGAGGCCACGTAACTACGACGACGATGTCAAACACCGCTCCTTGTCGGTTGAAGTGAAAGAACAAAACCGGTTTTATTGCTGTTAATATAATTTTCTCACTGTTAAAACAGTAAAACAATTTTCTTAACGAGAGGGCGTAGATTGCTGGGCCTATAACAATGTACAAGCAAGAGCAGGAAGAAATAAAGAGATTGCAGTTCACGACGTTGCGCAGAAGTGTGGTGCCTTGCACTGCATTCACCCTATCATTTCTTATCAAAAACATTACGACCGAGAGAAGTGTTTGTACTGTGATTAACTCACCAGGAAGTTGATACGTCCGAATTTGCAATCGTAAGGCTGAGGGGGCAATATCGGTGCGCCAAAAAGGATGCATTCATGGATCGGAAGAGCGCGGACAGATACAGTGACATTCAACTAAATATGCGCGGAAAGGATCATGACATGATTGAACTCTATAGCGACAGGAAGATCCAAGACATGCGTCACTCTCCGTTGTTATACTGGCCCACTCATCCAGTCCCAACGAAGAAGTATGTCACCGGTATAAGTCAATGCAAGCGTCGCTGTTGGAAGTGTATTTGGATTAACAAGGATTCAAAGAAGCGGTGGCACTTCTCAGAGGGTCTCCAAGGATCGACAACTCTAGGCAAATAGGATACCCTTTGCTGCACTAGTAGTTGCAGTAATATGACCAGAGTACAGTGTTTGTCTTTTTCCGGGTGACCGTTTTTTAGCCGACTAACCACTGCTACGAGGTTACTGCTCGGAGCAAGACGCAACTACATGTACCGCAACATTTCCGAATGTTGTCGCCGATTCTACACCGAAATAATCTTGTCTGATCGGAATGCATGCGCGAAGCAATTAATGGTGCACATCCTGAAACGCATGCGAGCGCAAGCGATTGCGCTGAAATGCATGATGGGTCATATATAACTAGGCGGCGCACTCAACCCGCAGATCATATTTAGACGACCGACGAGTACAATCACCGCTGTTGTTGCACTCCGAGTGTTACTTGTTTTGCTGGGCACAAGTTTGCCCAATAAAGTGATAGATTCCTGATCCGCAGTTTGGTATTGACTAGAGAGAGAGAGAGAGGAATACAGGAAGGCAGGTATTGACTATATTTCTTCAGCCTCAATACGACGTGACAGCATTGCTCCCCAATGCTGCAATATTGGCTTGGGAAGGAAGGGAAACAAAACTATTTCTTCGCGAGAATACTGCGCGTCAGCTATAGCCGACTGACAGAGGAACCCTGCACACTTTGGTAGCCAAAGGACAAGTGCATAAAGAAAGAACCGAGAGAATATAAAATCAGGATAGAGCAGTGAAAGTGGGCCACGCGCTTCACGGCCAGCCTTGCTCCGTAGCCAAACTTAGCTTCAAAATTCGAACCTGCTTACCTAACGCAATGAAATTGAGCTCCATTGTTCAGCCTAACTGAGATTGACTTCTGAAGCGAGATATAGCGACATGGTTTCACGGAGAAAATAAAATCCCGTGGCGATTTTCTTGATACGCAATACACAGTAAGTCAGATGAATGACTAGACAAACAAGGCTTCTGAAAGAAGAGGAACCGAGAAACCCGATTTTTTTGTCACAACCATATGAAGACAACATGCAAAAGCAGTGTCTCTTTGCCTGCTGGCTTCATTTGATGATATGATTAAGCAGGCGTTGTGCGCCTCTCGGTAGCAGTTACCGGCCTGCTCCCTCCCTGTTTCCTTTGTGGGCTTGTATGCTTATATAATAATAATAATAATAATAATAATAATAATAATAATAATAATAATAATAATAATAATAATAATAATAATAATAATAATAATTATTATTATTATTATTATTATTATTATTATTATTATTATTATTATTATTATTATTATTATTATTATTATTATTATTATTATTATTATTATTGCTTCTAAACCTTTAGTATGAAGCAGCTGTGGGTTTCCCCCTTCTTTGTTGTCAGATTTGTAAATTCTTTGTGCGCTGGGACACTAGACAAAAGTTCTAAGAAAGCAGAATGAGCTAAGTATAATGAAAACTGCAATGTGACCTTACTGTGAACTTTCAGAAGCAGATAGTTTTCTCACGATAGGAATCTTTTTTTTTTTTTACAGAGAAGGCCACTAACCAACCTTTTTTGTTAGCGTCTTCCTTTAGCCTCTCGGTTATGTTAGATGCTCTAGGCCGACAAGCAGTTTGCGCTTTTGCCACAAAAGATAAGCAGTGCCCTTTGAGAACGCAATGTGCTGGAGCTGTGAGGTTATTTATGGTTTATCGCCATTATTCACGGCAGCCTTATCATTAAAATGTAAATAAGTGTACCTTTACAACAGTTACTGTATTTACAGTGTAACTTCACTTTTGATAAATGCACTTATGCTCAAAACGCCAATCCGAAATTAAGAGAATCATCTCATTTACTCTAACGTTGCTAAATATTTTTCCCCCAGAAAGACTACACACATTCATAAAGTGCGCAACTGTGGGAACGGGTAAATCGAGGGGATGTAATATATTCACATGAAATTAGACAATCCACGCCGTATATAAAGGAGGGAAAGGAGGTCCCAATAATGTGGTCTCCACCTTGCAGAAAATGCCCTTAGGCAGCGAAGTTGCTGAAATGGTCAATGATCGTGGTTTAACCTTCATGTCTCGCGTCACTGTACTTCAGTGTTTTTGCGAGTCAAAGCAAACCTGTCATGAGTTTGACGTAATAGTTCTGCGGAAACCCACAAGGTGGAGAGAAGTAATTAATTAAGGGAAAATGAGACATGCACCCTATCGTAGCAATTGCTTGCTGCAAAGGGAATTCATACGGGTTCCTTGAAAGAAAAACCTCGCAGTTGAAGAAAAAATCGTCCTGATCCGGGACATCCACCCTATCGTAGCAATTGCTACGATAGGGTGGGTGTCTCATTTTTCCTTAATGAAGCCTGTCATCTTATAGTTCCAGTTTAGCCTTCAAACGCGCAATTTCATTGTAGTTCATCTACACACTCCCAAATGAGAGAAGCTGGAAAATTACACGTAGTTTCCCTGAACGAAAAATAAATATGCATATCCTGTACTCTCAAGAGTATCTATTAAAAAAAAGAAGAATCGACATGAAGCAGTGCTACTGTTACACTCGCGAAAAACTTTCTGTGGCAATGAAGAAAAATCAATGAAGGCAAAGCACGCGCATGTAACAGCGCGCCTGGAAAAAGTGCCATTTTCTCATCCGCGTCGGCTTGAGCTGCGGGAGAGAAAAGATAAGTTTTTATGGCGAACAGTGAAATAAGACAAAATACGAAGGGTTAAGTTTGCCTTATTGTTCTGTATTTTCTCTTGTACGTTTTGGAAAATGCAAAACTGTTGCACGCGGAAGCTGCACTGACTCAGTATCTGTTCTAAAGAAACAATAAGTGCTGTCAAATGCTGCCAGAATATCGAGGTGCAGTAATACATGTGCAGAAGCTCCACCCCTGCAGCTTTTCCTTCATAGTCAGAGAACGCTGTCCGAGAGTATGGAAAAAACTGATAATAGATGATGCTTGCATCATTCTGTGTGCCATGCCTAGGTGCTATCTCCTGTCCTGTTTCAGAATGGTATTACCTTACTGATAATCATGATATGATTTTCAATGATCAAGATAATTTGTGCGCTATTGTTCACAATGACTGAGCTCTGCTGCTGAGTACAGTAGAGAGGCACGGTCTTATAAGGGTTGTATAAAAATAATCAAAAGGTTTTTCTAAAAAGCAGGCATGGTCCCTTCTACAACCAGCAGTAACTTAATGGCAGTGACTATTAGTTTACATCAAACTCTCCTTACACGAAGGTATTTTTCTCAGTGCAGGCGATGGTAGCTTTAAATCATAGAGTCCAGCCTTCCGGAAAACCACAATGGTGTTACCGTCAAATTCAAACTAATTATTTACCAGAATTGTTTGCTATCGGGTAGGAAAACCCAATGTAATGATCTTAGTCTGCTTAAAGGTTGAACATAAAAAAAGAAAAGTATTAAATGTATTCAGTCAGAAATCACTAGTAACCATCGAAGAAACGACGTAATGACTGCGAGAGGGACTGAGCTTCTTTACTTTCTTTACTATAGCGAAGATATTTCAGGGCATAAATCTGGTGATCTCTAATAATAATAATAATAATAATAATAATAATAATAATAATAATAATAATAATAATAATAATAATAATAATAATAATAATAATAATAATAATAATAATAATAATAATAAATTAACGATATTTCTATAGGTTTGACATCCTTCGCATCTGACAGCTTGCAAGTCGGCGAGCACTTCAACGCTCATTCAAAACTGCGCACTGAATCAGCGCGGACACGTCCTTGCCGCGCTCCCCGATTCCGGCAACATTGCGCATGTACGGCCGTTTCTTCTGCAGACGTGCCATGGCGGGTTCGAAGGGCAAGTGCGATTCGTGCTCGCAGTCGTTCTCCGGTCGGCAACAATTTCTCCGATGCCGCGGGCCTTGTGGCCGCCGGTTCCAGTGCAAGCGCTTTAACATCGTCGACGAAGAGTACGCACTACAGATGTACGTGGGATCGAGCGTGTACAAGTGCTGCCGGTGTATGTACTATACGCAACGGGTGCGACACGTATAGGAATCTCAGTGCCGGCTGTAAGCGCCTCGCTGGACCAGGACGTCACTGCCTGAGATGCGGCCTGGGGTCAACTTAGTGTCGTCGTGCAGGTCCTGTGCGACAAGATCTCGTCACTTACAAGTGTGGTTCTTAATGTGAAGAAGGAGAACTACAGCCTTCGCTTGCACCTTACCCGGAACACAGAGCTACTGCGCAAATGTGCCCAGCAGCAATGTCACGGAAACGAGTGGCCTCCTCCTTTGGCGCCTTGACCGACGTCCCTTTGGTCACACGCCGCAAGTCTACCGGTCCTATCCTCCGATGTCGCGTGAGTACGTGAACAACAGCCCAGCGAAAAATAGGCACCCGCTCCAGGGTGTCGGTAACCGCGGGAATCAAATGTGCGTATAGGCCAACAACCTGTTCAGTTCCGGTCCGGGACAAGGGCGAAGCCGTCGCTGGGGGCAAGTACTTCCAGCACGCTGGTTTCTTTGCCGGGAAGGCGTTCGTTTTTCGTGTCGCGCTTGGCCTCTTCGATAACTTGCGAGACACTCTGTGCTACGCTGAAAAAATCGTTGATATTAAGAATGTTGACAGCCAAAAGCTCAAAGCTAAGCACGAAAGTAACGCTTCCTTCTGGGTCACAGTGAACGATGACGTTTTACAAAGATCAACTTTGTAGACATTTCGCCGGAAGGTTGCCTGTTGAGGCCTTTCTACGGCAGGCATGATGCATCGATAGATTCCAGAAACAGGGTAACGTAATTTCTTTTCTAGCCTCATTAACAACGTTCTGCGTTTTTCGCCAAAACGTTCGTGTTTTACGCGCGAAATGCTCCGATTTCTACGTGAACGTGCCAGCCTGTTCATACCATGTTATATGGTTAACTGAAACTTGGCTTTGCACAAGACTTAATGTATAATAATTACTTTCCACCGGAATACGCAGTTCATACATGTGATCGCGCGTATGAATGCGGTATTGGTGTGCTGATTGCCATTCGGAACAATCTAAGCGTTATAAGGCCTGTTGATCGTGAGATTGTACCAAAGACTGTGTGGGTTAAAAGTCCTGTTAAAAGCGGCAATAATTTGTTGCTGTGCGCAGCCTACTTCGCTCCTAACATGAGTGATGTGCAGTTTTCTGAGTATATGAACAGCTTAGTTGAAGTTATTGATGTTGCGAAATATGTCCTTGCAGCTGGCAATTTCAATTTCCGTTTATTGTTTGGGATTTTTCACGCGGAACATCAGTGTCTTTATCATCCCCTCGCTGTGACGCGCTGTTCTTCATTATTGAATTTCTTGGATTAACGCGGTTTAACACGGTTCCAATTACCCCGGCAATGTTTCAGATCTCGTTCTGGCTAATTTCTGCGTTGTTGATTTTTCTGTTTCCCTTAGCGGTTTCAGTCCTGTTGACCATTTGCATGTTCCGCTCGAATTCACAATTTTTCTAGAGGCTATCAATGTATTGAGCGAGCCAGTTCACTCATTTTTTGGTCAGAACGTCTAGGCCTCTAGGCCTTTAAAACTATTTGAATGATAATGACTGGTCCGAAATGTATGGTGTCACATATATTAACAAAGTAGTTAGCATCCTTTCTGATAATGTAAGATGTGCTTTAGAAGCCTTCATTCCAAGCAAAGAGTTTCATCCTGCTCGCTATCCTACGTCTTTTTATAAGGAATTACGTGCTTAACTTCGTAAAAGGCTAAGGTATCGCAGGAAGTTCAAGAAAACAGAATCATCAGGGTGGTACGAAAAATTTAATGTCTTTCGAAGCCAGGTGTAACAAGTAATGCGTAGAGACAGCGATGCATACATGAAGTTTGTCGAAGAGCGCGTAAAATGCGATCCCATACGTTTCCGGAACTATGTAAAAGATTACAGTTCTGAGAGGGCTGAGAATAACGTCATAAATCATCCACCTCGTGGCATTCTTAGAAAGTGCGACAATGCCACTAATGCATTCGCTGAACATTTTTCTTCGGCTTTTCGGAACACGGCGCATGCTCCTAGCTCTGATGACTAACAGTATAGCTGCAGTGACCATTACAACATATGTTTTTCAGAGCATCATATCACGGCGGCCTTAAGTAAGTCGAAACCAAAGCATTCTCTTGCTCATGACCGTATACCAAGTTTTGTTATCAAAGGCAGTTCGTCTATTTTTGTGCCTCTCCTTTCGCGCATCTTGAATCTTGCTTTGCGTACAAGTGCCTTTCCTTCTTTTTGAAAGAATGTAATAGTTGTGCCGGTTCATAAAAGTGGCAGATGAGTGACATTAAAAATTATCCACCCGTGCCCCTCTTGTCTCCGTTTACAAAAGTGCTTGAAATAGCTATGTTTACACATCTGTCGTTTTTCTTTAAGCATAAGATTAGTGTATACCAACATGAATTTGTTTATGGTAGGTCTGTGGAAACAAACCTTGTTATTTTTCATGGTGCTGCGGGACCCGCTGTTCTTAACCGAATACAGACACAGAAAACGTCGACTTGTCAAGAGCATTTGGTGTTGTTGCTGTTGACTCTCTTCTTCATAGAATCTTAAGTAACGGCGTTAGTACCAGCTTGTGCACGCTGACTAAAGACTACCTGTGCACTCGGCTAAATTATGTTCGCGTTGGTGCTAAGTATTCTTTGCCTTATGAATCATCTTGTGGTGTTCCGCAGGGGTCTGCCTTATAAGGCCAATTACTTTTCAATATCTTTGTTAATAATCTTGAAGAATGTTTGCGTCATTCGCGTCTCCTTTTATACACTGACGATGTTAAATTGTACCATGAAATACTCAAAGCAGGATTGTGAATTATTACAGGAAGATGTGAATTCTGTTGCTGGATGGTGTGCTTCCAACCTTTTACGTATTATTCCAACTGAGACACTTGTTGTTTTCATTAATCGCAAAATGTACACTTCACTATATGAGTACTCACTTGATAACACTCTTTTGAAAAGAGCGAATTGTACCCGCGACTTAGGAATATTGCTCGACTCCCGGCTAACTTTCGCAGGACATGTTTCAAGCATCGTTAGTGCATCCTACGGAAAGGTAGGCCTCATATCCAGAATGACAAAAAAGTTCACGAATATCAACTGCGTTGTTCTCTTGTATTCTTATTTTGTCCGCTAGAAGTTAGCGTAGTGTTCTTGTATAGAAATGTGATAATTTGACCAATGTTGCAAAAGTTGAATGTATTCAGCGACGTTTCATTCGTATCCTGTAGGATCAATTTCTGGGGCGCCGTCTATCTTAGGCCTGTGAGCGTGTAATGAGCATATTCAATATTGGACACTTAAATATAATGCGGAAACTTTGTGATTACTTATCCTTGCATAAGATAATTCACAACTACTTCTCTTGTCCGCGGTTACTGTCAGCTGGAACATTTTGCATTCCTCGCCCAAACGTGCGTTATCCCAGAATTTTCTACGTGAATCCCTCTTCTCTAACGCTATAACACGTCTTGTAACGTAACAATATACCTTGTGTCGTAATCTTGATATATTCAGTTCTACTAGTTGCTCAGTACCTGACTTCTGTCTTTGATTAATTCAATATTTCGTTGCATTCTATATCAGCGTTCTTTGAGGTTTTCTGTTTTGTGTTTTGGTTTTACGTTTTCTGCGTGGCACAAGTACACCAACACTAAGGCGTAAAGCTGTTTTTGGGCGCTTTCAGAAAATAAATAAATGAAATGAAAGACTATCCGAAATCGACTGCTGGTTAACGATCTGTGTGAGCATTTTTATTTACGAGTTCGAGTAGCAGTAGGTAATTGCCGCAATGGAAACGAAATTTTTGTATACTGACCTGCCCGACTCCACAACTATCGATGTCCTACAATCAAATATATTCCCGTTTTTATTGTACAGTTACCAACTTGTATATCCTTTACTTACTGCAGTACCAAGCTAGCGTACTTACGGTTCACAAGCTTCTCTGCTCTTTCAAGTGTCTCCCGCAAATTATAATGCGATCCCTCATAGAGAAACTAGCGAAACGTAGAATGAGACTTTGTTTCTTGAAGTGAAGCAGGACGCACTAAAGACTTCGGATCTCATTACTTTGAAACTGAGAAAGATTACAGAGAACGCTGTGGTAATAAACACGTGCTTGTATTAGAATCTCTGTGCTTTCGGTGAAATTTTCAATGAGCTTTGTGCTTTTGTGCGTAGCTATCTTCCCTACTGCTCGTACAAGGAAAGCACTTTAACGTTAAACTTTAAATATAAGAAATGAGAACTATAACATAGAAAGGCACAAAGGGATGGCCGTTAATTACACGGAAATGAAACACAGCCAGAAATTAATAGTATGTTGGACAGTGCTATTATGTGCCAAGTGTCAGCAACGTTCACTCATAAAACAATTGCTAGGACAAGAACACTTGACAACCAAATATACTATGACAAGTAATCAATTTAAGAACTGTACACTGAGAAATAACTTTTCTTGTAAGCAAAGAAATGAGCAATGGAACCGCAGATGCCACCGAGTTTCTAGCGGGAGAAAGTGAGCATTGTCTGCAGAGTAAGAAACGATTGAAGCAAGGCTGAACACACACGTGCGTAACATGAAGCAGCAAAATTTCGTCTTATTTCGGTGGAGGGATAAATGAAAAAAAGGGAATTTGTTTTATATTCCTTCAGAAAGGAAAACTTCAAGTTTAACGCAAAAACCACTTCCGATCTTGTATATGATTATATTTTTTTCTATCTTCTTTCTTGATATCGTCTTTAAACTATGATCAGAACAATTTTAGAGAGGAAACGCGCGGACGGAAGTTAAGCAAGAACAGATATTTCATAGCTAGAATTAGCAGTCTCTTCTGGCGGCAGGGTAATGAACCATTATACGGTCGCGGCCATTCCGAAGGACAGACTTAGTTGAATTGGGTGCTTGCAGATACCTGGCGAAGGAAGCTATTCTAATGCTACCGCAGTTTATTTCTCGTTCGTTCGAACTGCAGAGGCCTTGGTGACGGGTTGTAGTCCTGCTGTGCATCCTACGGTGTGCGCTTAAGTGCTCACTCCCTTCCTCTTTCCCACTTCTATTCCCTCCTCTTTCTTCTCCCTTGTGTAGGGTAGCAAACCAGTCACTCGTCTGTCTGACCTCCCTAGCCTCCCTGTCTTTCTATCTCTCTCTTTCTAGCAGATAGCCGGCTCGTAACATATTATGAATAAGTCGGTCAACGCGTCCGTATGAGCTCGAAATTCGTGAAGAAAGCATTACCCTAGACGTAACAGTGGTTGTGCATGAGTAGCGCCTGGACGTTTCTCCACGCGTGCATACTTTTGTGCAGGACACCTTGTGTGGTGCACACTTTGTCGTATATATACTCCAACATAATGTGTAAGCGCAGTTTCGCACCACGTATTTGGCACCGCACACAATAAAATGGTTCTGTATATGCTCAATAGCGGTCGATAAGGAATGTCTGAGGCTGCTGCCAACGTTTCGAGGACGGGAC
Source organism: Dermacentor albipictus (assembly GCF_038994185.2). NCBI lineage: Eukaryota > Metazoa > Arthropoda > Arachnida > Ixodida > Ixodidae > Dermacentor > Dermacentor albipictus. Next base: position 94,805,948 of record NC_091823.1, read on the forward strand.
TCATCTTTGCGAAAATCTTGAAAGAAGTGCCATATAGAAAGATCATAATGATAAAAAACCTTCTTTTTACTCGTACTCTTCCATTACATATGTTCTATCCGCAAGCTGTTCCAAAAGTATCGTAGTGTGCGGGCCCCTAGAAAAGCAATTCCCTTTGAGGGAGATAACGTAGAGCAAAGAAAACAAACCCAAAAAACAGAAAACACCCCGGGCGCTACGCTGTGTCTCACGGAGTCAGCGGGCGCTGCCCTGTCTTCTGTTTTTTTTTGCGTGTGTGTGTTTGTTTTATTTGCCCTACAAGGTTTTCTTCAAGTATTAACCATGGTCACTGCGCTTACCTTTTTTTTTAGAAACATGATATAAGTAAGCTCCTTTGCCATTCTGAAATTTTCTTTCGCTACGAGATGCCTCAACATTCCTTTTCCCACAAAGAGAAAAGGAAAGACGTAACCCAACACCAGCAACACCGCGATTCTTTAGAGAGGTGACTGTGCGTGTCAGCCTTGTGGTCTTTCATTCGCCACGACCTGTAGCGGCTTCATCAAATGCTGCATAATTCAAAGCGTCCGTGACCGTTGCTATTTGGATCTAAATAAAGCTGTCCGAGCGGTACTGGCACAGCTCCTGAATATGGTACCCCAGGAATTGGTTCATTGCCACAAATTTACTAAGCGTTGTGCACAGTATACATGGTGAAGGCCTGTGGGGGAGCAGTAGCCTTGTACGAGATATCCTACACGTTGCCTCACAGCTAGCAGCAGCAGGCTCACTTGCATATCCAATGGATACGTGCACACGTGGACATTCCAGAAAATGAAGTGGCGGACGGCTTGGAGCCAGAAGCTCTTCGTGAACTAGCAGAAACCGTTCCCACACCTGAAAAAATTGACCGAAAAACTGCGATCAAGCACTATATCGGCGCCAAGCATCCCAATCCACGCGTCAAATCCAGGTATGCCGTCCAGCCGCCGATACTGCAGGAATTTGGAGGAAAACGACATATCTGCTGCACCGACTTAGGGCAGATAGAAGCGGTGTTCACTTAAGTCAACCTGCACCGCATAAATAGAGTGGCGTCATCCGGTTGTATACAGTGTGATGTGAATGAAACACGTGATCACATTATTTCAAAGTGCCCGGCATGCTAAACTCAAAGCCGGGAACTATTTGAAGTCCTAACCTCTCTTAGTGTCCATGCTCTCTGTGAATATGATGCACTTGTGTGGCCTCGTGGATCAAGAAAATTGCGTTTTAAAGTGCGCGATGCTCTACTGTCATTTATGAACAGTTGTGACTCGACAGAGTGACTGTAGCCCCTTTTTTTCGTTTTGTTTTGTACATGTTAGTTCTATAATTCTCTGATATGTGCACTTCCCCTGTGAGCTCTTATGTGCCATCTGCTTTCCTTATTTATGTTTCCCTAATCTCTCCATGGACACATAATCCTTGTTAATTCTTTATCCATTATTTTGTGAGACTCCCACGGTACTCATAACCTTCTAGCGACTTCCACGTTTCCTATACCGATCACTTCTATTTGTATCCTATAATCTCCCTGTTGCCCGGCTTTCAATAGTTGCACCAGTTATGCTCGTCGCATTTGCCCACAGATTGACACTCGGTCGATGCCTTGCGCAGTGTCTGCGATGCGATGCGATGCAGTGTCTACGCGTCTTTTTCAACTGAGCGTCAATCTGTTAATCTACTAGAACCTTACCTAAACAGCGCTAAATACCGTGAGAGAAGCCCCAAGTGTTACTTAAGGCTAAATTCACTTTGCGCGCACCAAAAAAAACCAACAAATAAAGCGGATGGAATCCATAATGCTCGAGGACATTGTTAAGCTATTCAATGTTGCTTTAAAATGAATTCTGAGAGGAGGCTAAGTCGCTATATTGCATTTTACTGCTGAACACCAGGTTGATGATAACATACTGGACATCGCATTCCAAGAGGGGGTAGTTGAGGGGGAAGTAGGGCGAAATGCGGAAACAGTCGTGCACCAAGCCTAGAATACGCGTTCAGAAATGCCAGCTGGCTGAAAATAAATCCGGAGGCCTCCAACATAAAGTCTCTCATAGCCTTCGTATTGCGTTGGGATATTAACGTTAATCACACAGTATTCTCAAACCAAAATGCGGTGCGCAGTTCGCATGCAGCACACGCACAAATGTTATAGGCAATAGCAGCAATAGATCAGTGGTAACTTAGCTTTAACTTATGATTTGCTTGAATATTAAAAATTACCCGGTTAGCGTGGAACTGCCATTATTTTGTTTAGGCATGGGTAATAGGTCTTGTAGAAAAAGTGTGTCCCGGATGCACAAAATATTAAGACTTGAGGACGCAGGAGACAGATGTAAGTGGCTGTTAGGAAGTCAAATCGAAGTCGCTCTCTCGCGCTCTGACCAAAAGTTTCGCATTGGATAGATTCCTCTTTAGTTTTACTGTGATGCTTGAAAGGCCTGCTGTCGAGTGCAGAGCGAGTTTAAAGGACCCACGCAAACTTACTTTGAACTCAACGACACAAGTGGGATTGAGTGGGATTTTTGAGGTTCACGTCGTCGCTCTGATTCAAGCGCAACAAAAAAAAACATCGTCAGGCATGAAGGACAGTGTCATCCTTGACAAGTTGTTCGCCTGGACTGTCGACACTCCGCAGGGAGGACAGCGAGCCAGGGAAAATTGATATATTTTTGGTTGTCCATATTACTGCAGGACTATGCTCCCATCACAGACATTTTGTAGGTGCTGGGTTGAACGATGAAGAGCCAGAAACATTTTTGGCATATTATAAAGGCGTGCAGTGCCTCCACTCGCGGAGACCAGTATTTTATTACTGCCCCTTAACGGGGGTATACACACGTGCTGAAAACTTTCTTAAAGATGCCTTTGAAGGCGGGAATGCTTTGTGCACGAGTTAAATAGATGAACGTCCAATGAAAGAACTGGCGTCAGTGTGCCATCAACACAATGAAGATAAATACAGCAGACTTTAGCGAGTTCCATGGCTCCGATCTTATTAAAGCAAAAGCAGCGTTCTCACTAAGTGATGACCGCCACCTTGCATATTTGTATATAGCTTTCGGTTGGATGCTTGTTCCCCAGAGAATTGCGCTCTCCAACTACACTGAGGAATGACCAAGAAGCCAGTGATTATGAATTGGTTGGCTGTGAAAGGGTGGGGGAGGAAGTGGGGGGATGAGGTTGAATGAATTGCATTGGAAATACTTTATTAAAGGTCTTGCAGGACGCGCGCCAGCGCGCAATGGGCATCTCCCACGCAGGGACCGACAGGGAGTATCTGGCGGCCGCTGCGCGAGCCTGTTAGGAGGCCCATTGCTGGTCTTGTAGTAGCGGGCTTCGTAGGGTCTTCTCCCACTTGCCCGAGGTAGAGTCGGGCGGAGCGTTTCTGCACTCTCAGAGCACGTGTGCGAGTGTCGCCGTGACCCCGCACGAGGGGCACGCATCTTCGGGGTAGACGTTCGGGTAGATGAGTGACGTGGCGGGGTAGGCATAGATATTTGGAACAAGCGTAGCGTTAGCGCCAGCGGTCTTTTTAGTTTGGGGTGCGGGGGTAGAAAGAGACGTCGTCCCAAGTAAGAGTGTTTAGTGATTTTGTTGTACGTTACTGGGGCGTCCCTGTTCGCCTCTAACTCGTCGAGACGCGGTTGCCCGGGGGTGACGGCGTGGTCGGTAAGCGCGCGCGAATGATGTATTATTCTTCAATTGAAAAATAAAGGATGAAACAGACATAACTACTAGTATAAATGACAATTATAAATTATTTGATAGAGATAGCAAGAAAATTGTTGTTTTCGACCAACCGCCAGATTCTTGGCGTGTCCTGCATTGCCGGTATGTGGAACGTTTGAGGCTCGCCTTCCCCATCCTTGTCTCTGCTGTACCAGCGAAGCTCTTTTCCTTAGCATGAGGATGAAGAATTTCACGCCATAGCACCGCCATCTCGTCATAAAGAACTTCTACGCGGTGCCCACAATGCCATCCTTGTCTGCCACATCACTTCTTGTTGAGGCCTCCGAAACTCATGCACAAACACCTCCAGTCTCAGAGTCTGTGTGGAACGCAATCCTTCGCAGTAATTGTCCGGCACTGTTGCCGCTTGTTAGCTGAGTCGTTAGCGCGCCCAACTTCCAAGTGCACATTGCTACAGTGACATTAATGAGAATAAAAGCGGAGGCCGGTTGTGCACGAAGCTTTATTTTTGTTTGTCCCACGGCGATGATGATGTTCTACATGAAGAGGCGGCCTGGCGACGACAACGCGACGTAGATAAGAACAACGGTCCTAACCAGCGTGACGAAATGAACGCACGACGTACAAGACACACAGAGTTTCGAGCACTTAAGGAACGGGCAAGAAGCGCGACCCTCCCTGACCAGCGGCTTTGTGCAGCTGCTGGCAAGACAACTTTATGCCTGCACCATCGCGGTAGCAGCGCGCGTCCCCATAAGTGAAGGCGGATTTTCATATTTTTAAACCAGGCAACTACGTCAAGTGTTACACTGAACGACATGGACTCCAAAATGAGATACTTCTGCAAAACTTCAGCAATAACAGTGCAGAGGTAAACGCAAAATTGTTTTTTCTAACATGTTAAGCGAAATATGCAGGACCCTGTACTACTAGCCCCTGCTTCACGTACGAACTGATACATACCCATAGGCCCCAATGGCACTTGCATATTCAGTGGGCCATACCCAAGCTCGCGTCAAAGAGGTTCATTGGCTGTGTTCCAATACTCGCCCTAGACGGCAAAGTAGACGGCTATGTGGACAGCGGCGATATTAAGTGTGATTCCCATTCTCACGAAGGCGTCAAAGTAGACAGCTTCGCGAAAACAGCATCGAAGTCAAAAACGATGCAGCTTACTTTCCTGTACAAACAAGATGGCGGCTGAGCAGGACGTTTGAAAAGACTATATCAAGGTTGTCTGCGAAAAAGAAAACATAGACAGGCTATATCTTATGCTCTTAGTGTAAGCTACGTCGTGTTTTTCATGGGCTTACAGGCGCAATGACTTAAAGTACAGAAATAATGTGCGCCTTTCTCAACTTTTTCTTGTCGTCGCCAGGTGACGTCACGTCGCAGTAGCATGTCCCATATACGCCTTCCAGACGGCTAGAAACGCGTTCCATTACATGGGCTCGAAGCTGTCTCGGCTGTCTCCTTAGCTGTCTACGTAGACTGTCTCCGATGCTGGCCAGAATTGGAACACACCCACTGAAGACAGGCACATACCCAGCAATGACACATACATGAAGGAATAGCCAACATCACTGGACCGCACCATCTTCGAGATCGAGCCATGTAAACGGCCGGAGAGTCGTTAAAGAAAAGTGGGTTGAACGCGGTAAGAATGCTTCGCATTATTATTCCGCAGCAGTTTATACATTTTAAGCTTGACTTTTAATTACCTGAATTTAATAATACGGTGCAGTGGATGCCAATTCAACCGATTTCTCCGTTTACGTGTATCGTGATGGAAGCTCCGGAGGTAAGCCTTCCACTTAAGAGGAGGCTTTAGCTCTGGGCCTCCCACCAAAATACATGGGAAAGTAGAAATAATTTTTCTCGGCAACGACTTTACCGAATTTCACCAGGTTCGTTACATTTTAATAAAACCGTCAAGTGACTGGTGGAAGTCGTACAGAGTAATAAAAAGTCTAGTGACTGGTGGAAGCGGATTTGTGATTTAGGCCATCTATATTTTTATAAGAATTGTTGAAAGTTGCAAAACTTAGAAAAACCAAAACGATTAAGTTTACAGCAATATTACTCACCAATGAAAAACGATATCGCAATTCTGTAAATTGCATCTAATAATACATTCATATCGTTCAAAATTTATGTATTATATTTGGCTCTCAATTACATCAGTAATATATAGGTATGAATTTTTGCGAAACCCTTGTAAGCATTGTATTATATTCCTGTATGATATAAACTATTGCATCAAATTTGTCCGCTTTAGGTGCTCTAACTGATCCAGTTTGCACTATTGCGATGTCTGTTTTTGGTCAAAGCTGTGATGAAAACCATGCGCGTCATCTGACTGGCCCTCCGAATGCCGGGTCCACCTTGTTTTCTGTCTTCTGTTTTTGGTCAAGAGTTGCGGATTCGTAAAGTTCACGCTTTTGAAAAATAAAGAAAAAATCCAGGGCGTAAATCGAAATTTTGCTTTCTATGGTCACTCAAATTGATCTTCCCTTCTCAAGAGAAGGCTCTAGCTGGGGCCCAACACCGGTGCCACCTATTCAAATACATGTAAAACACAGCAATGCTTTTTTGAGAGCTCTTGGTCTATTTTTGGTGAAATCTGTTCCATGTGAAAGAGAAAGTTAATTTCTGGTGACGGCTGCAAGCAGATTTTTACAGCGAAGCTGTTAAGGGCTAGTTCCCCCAGGATTCTGTCCGTGTGTCGACACAAAACTCCCCGTACGTGGGTCGATCCCGAAGATAGTGCAATGCCGGGCCAACCCAAGGCGTAGCCGAATCAGGCTTTAAGAACTCCCCACACGTGCGTCGATCCTGAAGATAGTGCAATGCCGGGCTGACCCGCCATGGAGGTGAGGTTCGCCATTAAGGGGCCCACATACACAGCGTCACTGTTCATCCTTCACAGAGTGGACTGGCACTTACAGATCCGTACCTCTGCACCAAGAGCAGATATCGTAGCTCTATAAACTGAATCTATACGAGCCTGTAAAATGTGCAAATTCGATATAATAATTTACATCTTACGCGAATTTGATACAATGTTTACCAAGATATTGCCAAAGTTCTACTCCTTTATGAGTGGTATACTTACGAGTCATGTATTAAACCTTAATTTTGTCCGCTTTGGATCTACTAGTAGATAAAATAATTTTCTTTACTCGGTAACAAATTTCTGACAAACCCAGCATGAATACTCCCAAATGTGGATAGGAAAATGGCACCGTGGTAGCTCAATCGGTAAGACCATGGCATGCATAATGCGAAGACGTCGGTTGGTATCCCATCGGTAGCCTGCTTTTCTTTCATACCCGTTCATGTTGATTTAATATTGTTTCAATATTTCAATTAAGAACTACAATTAATTTACCCTATGCTGCACTTTGTGTCATTGTTTGTTGGCTTCTTATGATCCGGCTAATAAATATCTGGCCCCTCGGTTTCCTTCCTCTCATTCATATGCTGCAGCATACGTGTGTGTGTAAGTAGTACAACTGATGGTAGTCTGCTCCAGACCGCCGTCATTGTCGTCAGTGTCAGTGTGTCGCGTGGGCTCCTGAAGAACACTTTGCAATGTGGTGAATGCGGTTTAAATCATGGATCTGGGACTTCAAATAGGTGCGACGTAATGCTAGCGCTGACGCATTTCTCTCGCGTTTACCGCTAATTCGCCGCTGTTCTTTTTTTATTGTGTTATTTTCATTGTTTCAGAATCGATTATTAAGTATTGCGTTGCTAATTCAGCAGTGTGTCGTGCACCTTATTTCCTGCTGTCTTTGTTTTCTACAGGAAGCCTTAGCTTTTGAAGGCGCTTTCATAAATTACTCTCCCTCGTCTTTTGTTCGTCGTGGCTTGTGCACTGTCACGTTCGGTTGCTTCTCGCGGCTTTTTGTGTCGTATCCATCGAACAGGCATCAAGAATTCACGGACGTCGTAATGACGTCTCATAACCGTCGTCTTCTGCAAGAGGTATAGTAGGGAGTGCAGAAGTTGTTCCTTTGCTGCGAGTTTCTCTCCCTCCTTTTCCTTTTTTTTGTTTTTCTTTTTTGTTATGCGTGCCACAGAGGCAACAGAAAAAGAGATCGGACTCTATGTCATATTTCGTTGATACGAACGAGGAGCAAAACAGAACGATGTTTTATTTCGATGAGTGATTTGTCAAAGAGTTGTAACTTGATTGTGAACTCATGAAATTTGAAGCGAAGAATTTTCAGGTTACTGTGTCCGCAAAGCTAGAGCCAATTGATGTCACGCAAGAGAATACATAGCAACATACTTCAAAAGGGGGCCCACTTATGTCAGTGCGGCTCAAAAGCTGCAGACTCGCCCGAATTCGTGCCGGAGACGGAGTCCACCATTGTCCAATAATTTTTGCTTCATTCAATGATCATACACCTCTGTTCTTTTTTTTCGTTTTTTACTCCCTTTTGTTTTATTTCCCGTGTAGAGTAACGAACGAAACACTGGTTTGTTTGACTTCCCCACCCTTTCCTTTCCTAGTGTTCTCTCTTTTTCCAGAAACCACGTTGCTTTAGAACAGGAAGGAAAGTAAGCGTAATTCTGACACCTATATGTCTGTGCTAAAATGGAGCATCCGAAAGCGACGGAACGAATTTTCTGTATCAACTTTCTTCCGCCGCAATTATTCAGTGCAACGACAAGCTCAGTCTGATGTTAGCTCTGTACAACTCGAAGAACCCCATGGCTCCCCACCGCCCACTATTGCCAAAAAAAAATTGGCAGCTACAGTACTCAAAACCCGCTCGAATTCACTACGTATTTTGCAAATTCGCTAAAAAATAATATGTTATGTTATATTGGTGTAGCGCAGTGAGCTTTCTAGCCCGACCAACAACCTAATTAATTCATCTCGATTGGCTAGTTTGCTCAGGCTCAGAAAGTTAGCCAATGGCAATCGAGACCTTCCATCCGGATCAGGCTCAATCGCTATCGAAAGTGCCTCGTGTGACACCGGTATTTGACGTTCCAATAAGTAAATTTAAGCGATAGATAAGACCAATGTCCTACAGAATCTTTGTTGAAGTTCCACTATTAAGTATCCTTGACGTATTTATATTGTAATCGCAGATAATATACCTTAAAATATTTTATCAATTTTTCATAATGTCTCATGTGTATACATATGTTGAAGTATTTTCAAACACATTGAAATTGGTTAGAATATGCAAAACGGTCTTTAGATAATGCTTTACGCAAGCACAAAATGAGCTATATATAATAAAAAGCAAGCACCAAATGAGCTATAATTTCGCTAAAGTATTATTACTATTGCTTATGGTATTTACTCGCGTACCCTCCGAGAACTGGATGTGTCATACGGCGTCCAACTGCCCTGTGTGCGACATTTACAAAATGTTGAAACGCAGGAACAACATATTGAACAACAACATTCTCCCCGTACCAGTATGCTGAAGCACAAAATAGGAAAGCACTTACTCTGAGCAACATTACTCTTTCGCCATGCATTCAAGCATGAGTTCTCTGAGGAACACAGCAGGCATTTGGTGATTCTTTAGAAATACCTTGAATAGAGAGCCGCCACTGTAGTGTGAACAGGACCCATAGGGGCGTATTTGGAAGACCAGTGGAGGCAAAGTGCGCCGATTTGGCGGATTCCTGGCATTTAATGGCTCCCGAAAAAGTGGAGCCCGGCCGACAGTTCGGAAGAGTTGGTAAGAGATGGTGTCGCTGGTGGAACAGCAGCCGCAGGGAACTCGAAGAGTTTCGCAGTTTGGAAAGACGGGCATAGGGGGGAACGTGTACAATAGCATGAGAATTAACGGCTAGTTTTTGTCGTGGCCTAAGAGCGCAGGCAGAAAGCGACTAGTGTGTTTTCGAGTCACTGAAAAAAGTTTAGAACACCACAGGTTTCACCCGGGCTCCACCAACCAACTGAAGCAGTTGTGGGATTGTGCTACGCCAATCACGGGGCACCCTCCCTCCCTCGGAAGAATTCCTGCGCAACGGTGGACAATCTACTGCACCCCTCGGGCTGCATCTCGAACCAGAAGCGCCTCTTCCACGCGATTCTGGTGTTCGCCGAGGACATCGCCCTCGCTGATCGCCTCTGAGCCCGCTCCCCACGCCTGTGGCGGTTCGACCGCTGCTGCTCCTTCCCTCTTTCTTTCACCACTCTTTTCATTCCCCCCCCCCCCCCCCCCTGTACAGTGCGGTTGAGGTGTCCTCTCCTGAGAGACAGTTACTGCGCTGCACTTCACCCCAATTTTTCCTCCTTCATAACAAAAATCCCTCTCTCTTTCTTTCTCTCCTCGGAAGAAAACTTCCTAGAGGAACTCGGAACCAGCTAGCCGCTTAAAGCCGTTTAGCTGGAAGGTATTTTGCTAAAATATTTCTAGTGATTGTAGTACGTCCTGGGGCGTTCCCAACAAAACTTACAAATGCATTTCTTCATTTAATGCGGCGTTTAGCATGTGATCAAACACGTTCTTCTCGCTGGGTGTAAGGTCCATCCTCTTCATCCTTCTGCGCGTACTCCCGTGAGCAAAACCTTGTCGACCACGAGTTTCGAGAAAGAAAGCTTTATTTCTACGCAGCTTGGTCGCGCTGCCTGAAATTGGCTACGGCGCTGAAAACTTTACCACGTTGACACCACAGCGCACTTGTCAATTTCCGGTGTACGTATACATGTATATGTATATAAAATACACGAATAGATAAAAATGTTTTAGAGAACCTCGGCTCCGTACTCTTTTGCTGAAGGGTGTACATAGAATGTCGAGTCCGCTTACAGGTCGAACGTTTAGAATCCGCTAGTTGTGCATTCGTGGACAATTAGCACATAGCCCTGGGTTCTCCACAGGCAGACACTACTCAGACCAGCACCAGATGCTATGGGATCAGTGTGTGACATCCCCCTCTCTCCTGTCTCTAGCCTTCGATTACTTCTACGTGGGACTGGTTCATTTTCGCCAAGACCCTGCACCAACAAAGCTACCTTCTGGGCTAAAATCTCAAAAGCCTTGAAAACTTGAGCAGCCATGCTGGAGTGAGGCCTGCCTACAACCAACTGGCACCTTTTATGATGTGCACTGCGGAACAGCGGGCAAAGGATGTAAAGGAACGATATGGACAAGTGTTGACTTGGAACTCAACTTTGTTGTCGTAAAAACAAATGTATAACCCTCGAACACGGGATCGCAGCTTAAAACTGCCGAAGCATGTTGCCAAAAATAAAAACCTTTCAAGTTATCTAAAAGCAATACAAATTAAGACTGCACGTCGATTGCTGCGCATTCTAGGTAAGTTCCTTTTCGGACAATGCGGCCGAACGTTTACTGACACCATCGCCTTCAGCAATAACTACGAATAAATGACCATTATGGTATTACCACTTGTGTGAATAGCTATTGTGGCGGTCTTTTCAAACATCTGAAACATTTCAACGCTTTTAAAGCGGCTTTTAACATCATTAAAATCTTCATTCCTTCATTCCCCTATACCTGCAGTATCCCCTCCTTATACTCTACCTTCACAGTCTTGTTGTTCGGCACCGAGCAGAACGCTTGGAGCTGTACAAATCCAATAACGATGCATGCTCTTGCTATATGATCGAGACTTCAAAGAGCCTGGAAACGCGACGAGTCCTCGCATACGCGCGAGTAGTGCAGAAAGGCAGGGACAAAGGAAGGCATTTTCTAGGAAAGCATCGGAGAGTTTTGCAGAAGTTTGCAAGGCTCTGCGCGTTATAAAAGAACAAAGGGCTCCTGGAGGGAAACTGCATTAATCTGTCTGCGGTATATCACAGGTTGAAATCTCGTCGTTGCTATATAAACTACAGCCGCATTATAAAACTACTGCGCGCTTGCGTCATAATTCGTTCGCGGCACGTCGGTTTAACATCACATGGTTCCCTTTCATTCTGGAGAATAAGCCATGATATGATTAAAAAAGGAGATGTCTAGGGACCTTGGTGAACAGCTGAAAGAAGGAGACAAGCACAAGAGAAAGACGAGAACGACGAAAATACCGGACTGGTATGACCGCTGATGTTTAGCAAGCAATTCTTGAATGCATACCATGTGTTGTGAGTAAATGGAAAAAAAAAAGATGCAGAAAAGTGAATGCGTCGTATGTTGAAAAAAGAAAACTATAAGAAGGAACCCGCAGACCCCGTCTCACAATGAATGCCGACGTACATGCGATCAGCATTGAAGCAGTGTAGTGACACTTCGTACTGCCGCTACCGAAACATGTCACGTACAGATGTGTACTGAAGCCGAGCTCATCTGTTGAACTTCAGTGACATTTGGCATCCTTTCTCGAAACAGGGCGGTGACAAATAGTCACCTTGCCTGCTTGAGCTAATCAAGTAATCTATAAATATTTCTTGGTCTATCATTTTGACTATATCTCCTTAATATTTCCTCACTTCGTTAAAACCTATCTATATATATAGGTATAGGTATGGGTAGTTATACCTTCTATAGCTACCTATGCCTGTAACAGATCAGATTCTATCAATCTCTTTTTTGCTTTTTTCCCCACCGATAATCTCTAACCGTCTCCTGCTCTTCTCCCGCTTACCGGTTACTGCTTCCATCCACCTTAATACGCAGCACTTCTGGAAGGTGGGCATTTCCTAGTGGCCCTGCTGAGTGAATACCTTCGTATTGTATTAGAATGTGCTGGGTTGTGTCTGAATTCTTGCTGCCACAGAAACATGCCCCATTTTGTTGCAAATATTTGCTCCTTTACGTTTTTCTCCTTAGGCAGCAATTACTTCGGGCCTCAAATAGCATCGTGTACTGCCCTTTGCTTTATCTTACAGATTTTCCTTTCTATTTCCCTTCTTGACAATCTTGTAACTCTACATGATCTTTCTTGTATCCGACCTTAGCATCCAATTTTCTCTCTCTGTACAATACAGCAACACCGTATTGCTAAACTGCTCTTCTCAATGTCATTTGTGTCTTATGGTCAATTCCAATGGAAGATTCGCAGTAGCCTATGGACTCCGCGGTCGAGCACCTCAGTCTTGCGTAGACAAATGCATCCTGATCCGCGATTGGAAAAGAATACACGCCTTTAGTGCTTGCGCATTTTGTGTTATCCAACCCGATGTCCGTAGGCAATTCTGGGAACGAATGAAGACGATGAATTGTGTGGGGCAAGAAAATATGCCGAATAGAGTTCGCCAGTGTGAAGAGCGTTTCTTTCCATTCCTGACTGTATGCGTTGATATGACGCTTCCGATGTTGCAGCCGTGTTTGGGGGCTACTCTTGTTTTTACTTCCACCTGACGCAGACAGCACTGTTCACTGCCATATCTTTCCAAACTTCTAATGTCTCGCCTCGCTCGATTCGATCCATCTGCTCATAATCGCATGCGTTGTCACGCAGAGCGAAGGGAGGCCCACGCCCTGGCCATACACAAGCGATACGGGACTTTACCCTCTACAGCCTACACGGACGCGGCTTCTTACTCCAGACGCGCAGCCACAACAGACACCGTAATCGTCAACACAGAACATCGGAGCAGCATTTCACTCACACGAAACAATCCCGTCCAAGCCGAGGAAGCGGCCATAGCCCTCGCGCTCTCCCAAACAGAGGTTGAAGTCATAGTGACCGACTCCCAACAGGCGTGCCGCAACTTTGCTAGCGGAAGAATTCATACCAGTACGCTCCGGATCATCAATCAAAACGAGATCAGTCATGATCATCTGGGCGCCAGCTCATCAAGGCATTCCTGGCAACGAGGTCGCCAACCACGTGGCTCGAGATCTGACCCACCGAGCCGACGCCGAGGAATCTGAACCCGAGCGCATGCACCCTGCAGTCTCTTACCAAGACATCACACAACACTACAAGCTAACCCGCAGAACCTATGCACCCCCACACAAGTCACTACCTAGAGAGCAGGAGCGATTCCTCCGATCTCTACAGGTTAATACATTCCCGCACCCAACCAGAAATCACCTCATAGACCCTATGAAATTCTCTCCGCAATGCCGCTTCTGCGCAGAGCCCGGGTCCCTCAGGCACATAATAGGGGGTTGCAGAGCGGCACCATTGAATCCTCCGAACCTTTACCCCACTAACGAGCTTTGGGAGAGAGCCTTGGCTAGCTCCGACCTCGAGGATCAGCAACGGCTGATTGCGAGGGCCCAGGACGCGGCCCGAGCTCAAGGCATTCTGGAATGAGGACGCCTCTCCAAAGCTTCATTCACCGAATAAAAATGTTTATTCTCTCTCTCTCTCCACAGGGTGTCCCACGTAACTTGACCTAAGATTTTAAAAATTAAAGGGATGTCGGAAGCAAATTGAACCGAACGCACACTATTCGCACCAGCCTCTGGTAACTCCGGTAATTTTTTGTGTTCTCCATAACTCACTCATTAAGTTTAATTACCTAACTTTTTTAATTATTGGCAGAGGACCCCGAGTATAATGCGCAGGTTTGTAGAGCACCTTCAGAAACCACCGATTTCGTTGTTTCCTGTACAATACGACTCACGTAGTCATTTTTCCAGGTTGCAAAGAAAGCCCGTGAAATATCAAAAAGCCACATGACGGAGCGCTTTCGCAATGCTATTATTTATTATTATTTATTATTACCTCAAAGGCCCCAACGTGGGGTATTACATGAGGGATGGGTAACCACTTCAGTGGAATATGGACTCAATGGCAGCCTTGAAATGATGTGGATTGGAGTGGTGCACAGCGTCGGCGGGAAGGTCATTCCAGTCCCGGGCAGTCTTCACAAAGAAAGAATGTAGGTGCGCAGTGGTCCGGGCAGGCGGAGGATACACAGATTTTTCATGACATAATCGGCAGGACTGACGGTGTGCTGGAATGATGGCAGAAGGACTCGTGCGTTCGGTGAACAAGGTCGGCTCCCGTCGGAGGACGGTGAAAATGCTTGCTGCTGGCCGAGCGCTGACGAGGAGATAAATAATGCCCTGCCGCTTCCTCGTCGTCAGTCACGATGTAGCCGATCTTATTCACTGAGCGCACGCTTGAGGGCAGCACGATAACACTGCGCAAGCGCTCCGTCACGTGGCTTTTTTTTTCCATATTTTGCGTGCTTTGCAACCTGGAAAAAAGAACTAAATGAAACACATGATACAGGAAACAACTCAATTGGTAGTTTCTGAAGGTGCTCTACAAATCTGCGTATCATACTTGGGATTCTCAGCCAATAATGAAAAAGTTGCCAATTAAACGTAATTAGCGAGTTATGGGGAAAACAAAAAAAAATGACTGAGTTACTACAGGCTATTGTGAATAGTATGCGTTCAGTTCAATACGTTTCCGACGCGCCTTTCATTTTGAAATGCTGGGTTAAAGTTACGTGTGGCATCCTATATACAGTGTAACGATATATACAGTGCAGAGCAGTCTAACGCGCAATGTTTCTTTGGAAAGAGAGAGGGTCAAAAGGGAAGGAAAGACAGGGAGGTCAGCCAGTGTAAGTACCGGCTCGCTACAATGTGCTGGGGAAATGCTAAAGGAATAAAAGCTGAAAGAAGAGACAAATAAAAAAGAAGCGAGAAAATTTCAAACGTTATAACGTGATGCTACGCGCTACAACATTCAAAGTACGCACGATTCACAAGCCCTTAAGAACATGAGCAGAAACCTTAAGGCCTTGAGTGCCTTGACCCATTCTAACGGGCACAGTCACAGAGGAAGTGTTTGATCATCTCCTCGCAGCCACAGTTGTCGCAAGCAGGGCGGTCGTCCATTCGTGAATGCCACGCCGAGCCACAGGTGGCACCGAAGTGTTGCTTCCTCTCGAGCCCTGGTGGAAGACGGAGTTGCAGACGTGGAGACACTCTGTGGAGACGTGCGGGTGAATTCACTGGCGTTCCACAGAGTCTGTGTAAGCTCTCGTGCGAGGGAGCAAAGCCGTGTGACTGCACCTGTTGTCGACAGTGATATTGGTATAATATGGGCGCCATCGTGGGCCGATCGAGCTGCGTCATCGTCAGCGGCACTGTGATTGCCCGAAATTCCACAGTTACCCGGTATCCACTGGTAGATTTTTTGCCCCTTGTAGATTGCGAGATGATGAAGTAGGCGGATGTCTATGTCTATGTTAGGTCCGTGATTGAAAGAGGACAGCAGACACTGGAGAGCTGCCTTCGATTGACAAAAGGGATGAACCATGATTGTGATAAATTGTAACCAATCAAATCCAGAGCAGCACGGATAGCTACGAGTTCTCCAAACGTTCAGTTCAGTTCAGTTCAGTTTTATTTCCTTAAAGACCCCTTTGCTAGGGGTATTACATAAGGGGTGGGTACAGATTAATATACAAATATAAACACAGGTATACAGAAAAAATTGTACATTGAAGCTACATTTTCGCAAGTGCAAAACAACAGAAATAATAACACGTGAGAAAGCAAGTTAATGATTAGCCAACAAGGACACATTTTCCAGAAACGATGCCGGGCAAGTGATTGCAGCTACGTGGTGGGGAAGGGCGTTCCAATCTGATGCTGTGCGGGAAAAAAAAGACGAGGAAAATGTAGTTGTGTGGGAGCGTGGGCGTAAGACTTGTAATGGGTGCCCAGTTCGTAGAGATATGCGTGCGGGTGGTGTGATATATGGCTCGTGAAATAAGGTACTGTAAAAAAACTTATGAAAGAGACAAAGGCTAGCAGTAGCACGGCGACGTGCAAGGGGCTGTAGATCAGATTTTGCTTTTAAGGATGATACGCTTACGTCGTATGAGTATGAGGAATGGATGTATCTGACGACGCGGTTTTGAAAGGACTCGAGCTCGTTAACTAGATAGACTTGATATGGATTCCAGATGGGTGATGCGTATTCGACTTTCGGTCTGATAAGGGATTTGAAAGCTAGTAGTTTTACGTTCTGCGGGGCGTCACGCAAGTGTCGTCTCATGAAGCCAAAAGTTCTGTTAGCTGATGAAAGTATGTTGGAAATATGCGTACCCCAACTGAGATCACGAGAAAGTGTGACGCCCAAGTACTTAAATGATTCTACTGATTCTAAGGGAACGTTTACTATAGTATAAGAGGACAGGAAAGGGTTACGGCGACGGGTAAAAGACATATGTTTACATTTGTTGGGATTAAGAGTCATCAGCCAATTTTCACTCCAAGACTGCACGTTGTTAAGACTTTGTTGTAAGGTGTTTTCGTCAGTAGCATTAGAAACTGGATGGTAAATCACGCAGTCATCGGCGAAAATTCGTATCTTACAAGACACGTGTTGGGGTAAATCGTTAATATAAATTAAAAAAAGAAGAGGACCGAGAACTGATCCCTGAGGGACTCCAGAAGTTACAGGGAGAAGAGTGGATGATTTGTTATTTACAGAAACGAATTGGTAGCGATCAGTTAGGAATGCTTCGAGCCATTTGAGTACGTCACTGTGTAAGTTCAAAGAAGAAAGCTTTAGTAGTAAGTGGCGGTGAGAAACTTTGTCAAAGGCCTTTTCATAGTCCAGGAAAATAGCGTCAGTTTGTTGGTTAGAGTCAAGGTTTACATGTAAGTCGTGTAGAAATAGAGCTAGTTGCGTTTCGGTAGAAAAACCCTTGCGGAACCCATGCTGTGCCGAATGAAAAAATTGATTCGCGTCCAAATGATTTATGATCAGGGAGTAGATGACGTGTTCCATGATTTTGCAAGGGAGACTAGTTAGAGAGATGGGTCGATAATTTAGCGGTGTGTTCTTATTACCAGACTTGTAGATGGGAATGACCTTCCCCACCTTCCAGTCGTGAGGCATGGAACCTGTAGAAAGTGACTGCGAGAATATAAGACACAAAAATGATGAAGAAATATATTTTGTATTTTTTAGTAGTTTAGAGTTTATACCATCTATACCTGCTGAGGATGAAAGTTTAAGGTTTTCAATTATGCGCAAAACACCATCAGGATAAAACACCACGCTCGGCATGCTAGAAACTATGTTGCAGGGGACATTAGTCAATGGCACGTTATTATCATTAGAAAATACTGACGAAAATGCGTTGTTAAATATAAGTGCGCACTCAGTTTCAGGCACGATTTCACTCGGGTCGATGATGTAATGCGAGACGTCTTGAATTGGATGATGATAGAGTTCCCGGGAATTACCACAGCTGCTCCAGCCGAAATTTTGGAGGAGACCGAACCGTTCGTGTAAATGTGGACGCGTTCTTTGTGATTCTCAGGCAGGAATGAAAGTATGGTTTCATTGAGGCGAAATGTAATATGCCCGTCTTTATTGTTTTTTTGTTTTCTGATGGCGGGAATGATGACAAGAAGTGCTTGGAGTGGATGCAGGCACCACAGTGGCAGAGGTGGTCATAGTGCGGGTGCGAAGTTCGACGTTAAAGTTGCATGGTTGGCGGCGATAATACTGCTAAAGGCTGAACGAGGTCGAGCGGAAGGAAGGGTGGCGAGATGACGCAATGGAAATCGGGTGAAGTGCCTGAATGTTCATCCTTAAAGCGTCGACTGGGATGTACGTATTGATTGGGTGGTCATACGCGATGGCTATTTTTGTTGCCGTGGATGCACATCTGGGAAGACCAAGGTAACTTCGCAGAGCTTGAGCTTGTACAGATTGGAGGGCACGGAGGTTGGCCTTGCCGGTCCCACCCAGTACAGATAACCTATAGCGTAGGAGACCCAGGCACTACGCGTTAAACAGTTGGAGCATCGCCCTCACAGACGCACCCCATGACTTTTACGCAAGAAATATGAGGACTTGGGTTATCATGGCTAGCTTCTTTTTTAGGTAGGAGACATGAGGACTCCAGGAGAGGTCTAGGTCTATTATCACTCCTAGAAAGCGGTGCGTCTTCTCGTAGGGGGGTAGGCTGTCCATTAATTCTGGCAACATACGCTCTCATTGCTTTGCGCATGAAAGCGACCATAGAGCACTTCTCGGAGGACACTTCCAGACCTCGCGCTCGAAGATAACCTGATGTTAGTGTGGCCGCTTTTTGGAATCTGGCACGAACCTGGACACCCGTCACTCCACATGAACAAATGAATCTTTCGTCGGCATATATCGATACACGGACGGATTGTGAAAGTGCAGAACCAGGTCGATAAGCACGAGGTTAAATAAAGTGGGACCCAAGACTCCACCTTGTGGTACTCCACGGTAAGCGTTGTGTTGTGATGGCACACCATCCTCTGTTTGCAGAGAGAATGACATTTCCTTCAAGTAGTTGAGTATCAATGGAAAAGAAAGGCCACCTAAGCCGACATCGCTCAAGCCGTGCAGGATGGCTCAACGAGTTTTGTTGTCATAAGTGCCTTTAACGTCCAGGATCATCGCTAATGACCGTCTCTTTAGGCTTTTTTCGAGCTGAACCGACGAGACAAGATCTATGACGTTCTCTGTGGAAAAGCATCTGCGTAGGAAGTCTGGCATACCGTCAGGGTATAACTAGTAATGTTCTTGATGCCACTCTAGGCCTGTCAGCACCATCTTATTCATCACCTTTCCTAGACAACTGAACGCCCAGAGCGATTGGACAATACGACGCCACCTATATGGGTGAGTTTCGGTGGAAGCGTCCCAGCAGAAGATGGGAGCTGCGCTTCGTATTTCCTTAAATTAGCCGACTAATAACGTCATATGCGAAAACCTTTTGCCTGTGCGACATGTTTCTTTTAGTAACATCTGCTGCCGGGCTGCTTGGTACATGGCTTTTAGAAATGGTTGTAGGCGCAAAAAATAACACACAGAAAAGAGAATAAAAGACACGGACAGGAGCACTGCCTGTGACTTTTATTGTTGTCGGTGTCTTATTTTTTGCTCCTAGAACAATTTCTAAAATAAATGATTCTTTGCTTATCCCACCGGAACCTTCAAATTAAGACGCGCGAAAGTGCCAAAGCGAACAGTTCACGGCTGTAAAATGGCGTGAATGGCCTCTAGCTCCTATCAGAGAGTAAAAGTGTCGCTCACTTGAGCCCCTCTGGTAACTTCGTTTGATTTGATAGCGTTTGATTTTATTAGCAAAAGCCATTTGATTTGAAATAAAGCATTAACATATACGCATCTGTAGGTATATTCATTATATGTCTACTTTTTCATACGTCCTCAGAAATATGATTCAAATAAATTAAATAACAAGATTTAATATTTTCACTTTCTCCTCGTGTGGCTCACGCGCAGTCCCAGTCGGCATGCTTCTCGTCTATCGGCAATTTTCTTGCTTCGCTTACTGAAATTCTGCCGTGGCCCCAGTAGCACTTACGATGTTCGTTCACGTGACGCATTGATATACTTATGTTCCGCCTTCGCGTTTCTTTGTTTCTCTAGTCATGCGGAAAACCAATTTCCTGAAATTGGCAGGCACAATGTTCCTCATTTCTGCACTGAAGAAAAAAAAACGAGAACCGGGACCTCGGAGCCACCATCTGTTCTGACAGGGCGCTGCTCTTTATTTTCATGTTTTAAAAGCGAGTAAGGCTACAGAGCGAGTGCAATCAGCGTGAAAGCGAAGCATTAAATTTTCTTCCTAGTATTATTGCTTTTGTTTTTCTACCTATCTTTCTCATGGGACATCGTACGGCCCTTACATTGTTCCCACTGCGCCCCCCACCCCCCTCCAACAGCGAAATTGCACGTCCCGAAAATTTCCCTTACATCCACATTTTTGCGGTAACAAAAGGATACAAGGTAGGTGCAGCAGTATTTTCGAATTCGACGTCAGTTGGAAAGAGGGCTTACGCCATAAAATATGCATCCGGCACAACGAACATCTGGGATGGTTTGTGGCCAGATGTGAGATTGTGCTCCTGGCGCGGCATTTAGCTTTGGTTGCGGTATGCGCTGGTAAATTTGTGATTCGGCAGAACGGGATTCAGAGGTACCCCCTAGTTGAAGTCAAAATGTACGGAAACGGTTAAAACTACTCGGAAAACGTGCCCTTAGTGCGCGCTAAACTTGTGAGTTCATTTGAAAAGCTACAGTGAGGACTCTCATTTTTATTGCGGACGTAACAAAATGAATGAGGGATAGATAAATGGACTAGTCAATCAATAAGGCTTTTCTGGGCTGGTTGGTATGACGCCATTCTGTTTACGGCTTTATACTGTTACACAAAGAACAAAATAAAAAATCCTGACACACATGTGTGCAATTAGTTTATCTTATTTGCTCCTTTGTGTAACAGTGTAGAGTAGTCAATCAAGCAATACCAATATACGCATATCTGCCTTAACGTGCGATTTCAGGTGGCCATCTGGAACATTTATACGTATATATGTGCAAGTTGAGGTGGAGAGCCTGGAACGAACCATTATGCTGAGGGTACTGTTTGGGATGGGGGCAATGGACAAAAAAAAATAGGGAAGAGAGGTCTCCGTCGACGGTCCGCTAGATGAATCAATAGAGACAGGGAAACACTAGAATGAAAGTTGCGAAACCATACGATATATTCACAGGGCTATGTATAGCAGACTGATGAAAGGACAACTGGAACGAACTTCATCGTAGATTGTCGTGCTTTCAGTAGCTGCTCGTCCCTAGTGGAAGCTGCGACTCCACGAACGAAACGGCTTGCTTATTGTACGAAATGCGTAGGCGTACAATCGGAACGCCATAAGATTCAATCATTTACGTACGATGCATATCATCATCAGCAGCAGCAGCCAATTTTATGCCCACTGCAGGACGAAGGCCTCTCCCTGCGATCTCCGATTACCCCTGTCCTGCGCCAACCGATTCCGACCAGCGCCCACGACTTTCCTAATTTCATCGCTCCACATAGTCTTCTGCCGTCCTCAACTGCGTTTCCCTTCTCTTGGTACCCATTCTGTAACCCTAATGGTCCAACGGTTACGAAACCTGCGCATTACATGACCTGTCCAGCTCCATTTTTTTTCTCTTAATTTCCATTAGAATATCGGCTATACCCGTTTGCTCTCTGATACAAACCGCTCTCTTTCTGTCTCTTAACGTTATACCTGGAAGTCTTCGTTTCATCGCTCTTTGTGCGGTCTTTGACTTGGTCTCAAGCTTCTTTGTCAATCTCCAAGTGTCTGCCTCATATGTTGGCACCGGTAAAATGCACATTGTACACCTTCTTTTTCAATGATGATGCATATGCCTATATATGCTATGCTCAGTCGGTTCATTTCTTCGCACTCCTAGATAATTCTAGCGTACGAGGGTGGAAGCTTAGAAGAGTTGGTGATAGTTAATGGCAGTGTTTTGTTTACAGCGCATGAAGCTCTTTACGAAAAGAAAGTACAGAGGAGAAAGGTCTGCGCTCAGCGCTCTTTCTACTCTATACTGCTTTCCGTGCGTACGCACTATAGGAGCGTCCAATTGAAAAAAAGAAAGGTGTATGCGCGTGATGTGTGGGAAGCCGGTCACGTGAAAAAGGTAGAGAGGGCATTTCGAAAGGTGTGGCGTAACGTTAACGCATTTCTCTTGCATTTACCGCCAATTTACCACACATGTTTGTTTCGGAAGGCATCCGTGCGCTGCGTGCAAGGCAGCGCCCTCAGGTAACTATTTCTTTTTCCTTGAAATCATAACGTAATTATCGAATCGTAGAGAGAACCGACTGAACAGGTAAAAGAAATTGTCGCTCTAAAAGGTGATAACTAAGTACCGTTAACTCGTTCATAAGATGAACGCCTCACGCCGTGGATATTTAACGTCGCATTCGTGTAACCTAACATAAAAAAAGAACAACAAATCATTTACTTTATGGGTTATTCGTACATAAATGACAAAATATACGACAGAAGTACTCTCTGCGTAAACCGAGGAGCTTGTAACCTGCTCTTCATTAAGAACATTTAAGATTGTTCAGTAAGAGCTTGGGAAAATTGGGTGAAATATTAATTAATTAAAACAGGTAAGACAGTGAAAAGCTTTGTTACGGTGCCCTCAGTCAGTTATCAGCGCTCTAACGGCACCTTGGGAATATTTTTAGGCCTTTTAAGATTTTTTTTCTCTGGAGTAGGGCGTTTCTAGAAAATTCGACAAGCTCTCTTGCTCGCGATTGAAGTAGGATAACTTCTTTCTTTGGGTGTACTTTCATATACCTTGGCTTTTAGCATATACATGATACTTTAAGTTTCTCACGTGCCATACTTTCTCGATTTCCTCACCCCTTCAGTGAAAAAAAAAACACCTTTTCCTCATCGTGCAGTTTCATATCTCATAATATTGTCTTTCTTTCTCTGTTTCCTGCAGAAGTAGGAGCTTGGTTCATTTGCTTCATAGAGATGGGAGATTTGGGGTTTGAAAGGTCGCTTGGGCATCACTGTTCTCCCTCGCTTTCTTTTTCCTGCCGTGACGTGATTGAGGTCAATGGGCTGTTGCACTTGTTTACGTCATAAAGTGTCCGTTCAATGTTGATCGTAACGATTGTATGGCACTTGCGTCCGGTGATTTCGCTTTTTCCTTGCTGACGTAAATGAGTGGCTCACAAAACAAGCGCAGATTGTTTGTTCTGTAGAGTCTCCAAACTCTTCTTGTCCCCGAAGTGACGACGCCGGAAGTGTTTCGTTATTTGCCGTGGTCGTGTCTCACTCTCTTACCGTTTCTTTCCTTCACTGCATTTATCTTGTTGACGCTTCCGTCTTTTCTGTACCCGCCGCGGTGGCATAGCGCCTACGGTGTTGCGCTGCTAAGCACAAAATCGCGGGATGAAATCCCGCATTTAGAGTTGAAGTAGCAGAAGCTTGATGTGGGCGAGTTGGTTTAAGATACTTGAAGAAATTAAAAGAGCGCTACAAAGACGCGGACTAAAAGAAGAACATGTAGGACGGGCGGCTTCTTTTAGTCCGCATCTTTGTAGCGCTCTTTCCTTTTCTTCAAGCATTTCGATCATTGCATCCCGTGCGTTGCGGGCACGTTAAGGAACGCCAGGGGGTCAAAATTAATCCGGAGTCCCCCACCACGTCGGGTCTCATAATCAGATCATGGTTCTAGCACGATTCCAAAATTGCATTTTTAATTTTGTCTTTTCTGTGTCGTTTAGTGTGACTGGCATTATGAGTTATGAAATGGGTTGAAGCCTGTTGCTACTTTCATTATTTCATCTGCTCGAAACAATCAGCAACTGTACTGCCGCGGCGAGACGTACTACGGCATTGAAGGCCGTGCTCATGGCCCTCGAGCGTGGTCGGAACTTAAATTTTAGTTAAATTCTAGCTAGTTGTGAGAATAACGTAGTTATGCCTTCATTACGAACAGCATTTATGCTTAACAAAGTGTTAATTCGAGAGAAATCGGGGCGAAATGCAGAAGTGCTTGTTTACCGTGCAGAACCCCAGGTGTGCATAATTATTCCGGAGTGCTCCACTATGCCGCTTCCTCATAGTCATATATCATTTTTTTGGCACCTAAAACTCCGAAATTTAATTCAGGAAAGTTGGGAATTTATATTTAGGCTTGCAAATGTGCGGTATTGATAGGCCAAGAAGGAAGCGGATATGTATGCACAACTTGCACGGCCGTGTTGGTTGTGCATGCCTTCCTTGCTTCCATGAAGTCCATAGCGCGAGTTTGCTATAGTTTAGGTAAGTATAGTTATGCGTTCGAAAACTCCCTGGGCGCGTCCGCTCATTCATTCGTTCAGAGCAGCCATCACCTGTGCCGTCGCATTGAGAGCATTCACGCCATATAAGCTACTTTGCTATCACTTTACCTCCCCCTCCCCTCTCTCCCCAGCGTAGGGTAGGAAACAGGATCTTCCCATCTGGTTAACCTCTCTGCCTTTCACTTTTCCTCTCTCTTTCTCTCTCTCTCTCTCTTTTACGCCATACGCTGGCCCGCCTCGTTGCGGCAGGCGGATTCTCCTGAGTACACGGAAAGATCCGTAGTAACCGAAAGAAGAGAAAAGGTTTCAAGACAATGCATGTCCCATAGCGAGGGACGGCACAGGATCCGATGAGTGTCCTTAGGAAATGTCAGAGAGAAAAATTTGCAGCCGCCGCGATTTGAAGTGAGCTATATATGGGCGGGACGTATCTGTAGCAGCGGACTTACCTAAATATCGCCAGGAAGCTATAGGAATGCAAGCAATGTTGGAATAGCTGTGCTCATAACAGTGTAAGTTCGGTGTTGGCAGTATTTAATATTAGATGTCTATCGCAAAAATACCGAAAAAGACTACAATATACGCTCGCAAAGCGCTCCCTTCGAACACTTTAACACTCGTTTGTACCATTGATCGAGTGCCATAACCGACAGTTGGAAGCAAGCGCTTTGTCAGCATCTATCGCAGTGTTTTTACGGCCTTGTTTCTGTACCTTTATCGCGGACCGACGCAGCCCAACACCTAAGCAAGGTAGCACACCGTATGACATTAGAGAAGTGGCAAACGCCTGAATTCACCCAAGAACGATTGCATTCCATCGACCCCTCTATGCAACTGCGGCTGTTACCAGGGCTTCTGGATGCGAAATGAAGAAACAATGCTGTGCCGCTTACACTTGGGCGTCGCATTCACCAATGGATATACGTTTTTGATTGGAATGACTGATAGCGCCGACTGTAATGCCTGCGGTGTCGAGGAAACTATAGAACATCTACTGTGCTACTTCCCATCTTTTTAAAACGAAAGACATGACCCCTGCACAGCTCTCAATCAGCTAGATAGAACACCGTTCACCTTGAAGAAGATCTTGGGACCATGGCTTCGCATATCGCAGCTACAAAAGGCCACAAAAGCTCTGCTGCGATATTTGAAAGCAACTGGATTGAGTCAGCGTCTGTGATCCGGATTGAG
The DNA here is from genome assembly GCF_038994185.2 of Dermacentor albipictus. Taxonomy (NCBI): domain Eukaryota; kingdom Metazoa; phylum Arthropoda; class Arachnida; order Ixodida; family Ixodidae; genus Dermacentor; species Dermacentor albipictus. Next base: position 94,831,404 of record NC_091823.1, read on the forward strand.
TAACCGAACGATATGCCCAGTAGACTTTCTCTTCTTCTTTTAATCTTTCCGTCCCCTTTTCCCTTTCCCCAGTGTATGGTAGCCAACCGGGCTCAGTCCTGGTTAACCTCCCTACCTTTCCTTTATCATTTGCTCTCTCTCTCTCTTTGTGCAATAGTTGTCTAATATATCCATACACCTATATATAGACTGCTTATTACTGTGACCATTGCAAGGAAAAATAAAAGAGAGGGAGAAGGCAGGAATGCTAGGAAGAGAAAAGCGTCTTGTTAGTTATCCCGCGATGTGGGAGGAAAACAGGGGGATGGAAAGAAGCGAGAGAGAGGAAGGAAAAACTCTGTGAATGCGTTCACACATGCGGACGGCGCCACGCAGTCAGTCATTCACACAAGCCAGTCACCCTCAAAAAGCACAATTGTACCTTCGCAACCTTTAGGGTCGACCAGCCAGGTGAACGGTATTCGAGTAGCGCCTGCCCAGACAGTGGTCGTTCGTCCAGTCGTCTCAATGCATTGGACATTGATTGTTTTTGTGCATTGAGTCGATGACAGTGTCACAATAAATGCACGTTGTTCTCTTCGCAGTCGCAGACATCGCACGTAGCCGTGTCGATCATTTCATTGAGTGTAGCCAGTCTTAACCAAATCCCACGTAGAAGCGATGCCTGACGTCGGTGAAGTCCATGTGCATTGTATGGTTTCATCGATCCTAAGGGCAGAAAGAGAATATTGGCTGACAAATTGAGCGTCAAGATTATTTAGACGGCTGATTCCAAAATAAGAGTGCCTCTTATGCCTACAGTTTATTTATTTATTTATTTATTTATTTATTTATTTATTTATTTATTTATTTATTTATTTATTTATTTATTTATTTATTTATTTATTTATTTATTTACGATATATGAAGCACCATTAATACATTACAGCAGCAGGGAATAGCAAAACTTACAAAATTAGAAGTGAGAAAGAATGGCACGAGTAGTAATAATAACAAGACACATTCATGTCAATGCAATAGCTATATATATCCAAGAAAAATAAAATAAGAAATTGCGTCTCTTAAGTAGAAGCAATAACTCTCTGTGGTAGTCTCCTCCAGATAATTGTATGAGGGAAAAATGACATATTAAAATAAGAACCTTCGAGTGACATGTTATTTAGCGAATTTTCCAGATATAATCATTTTTCTTCAAATAAGATGCGGAGGAGATATAGGTACGTTTATACACAGATAGCGGTTTCGTTTAAGCGAATTCGATATTGCAGTTCAAGATTCTTATCGTGCCGGCGTTTAGACAGCTGAACCCACAGGAGCTGGTCTTTTATTGATGTGATGCTAACCCAAGAGTCGTAGTTCCCAACGACACTGGCAGTACGTCTCTAGGCACGTTCCAAAACCTGGCCCACTTTGTTAAATTGTGGTTGCTAGGCTTCGCAAGCGTATTCCACGATTTACCTTACATTGTACAAGTGCAAACGCAGTTTCACTGTACAGACGGCGTCTTCAAAACTTACAGAAGACTGCAGAAGCCATGAATTGCAGCATATATCAAGGCAATGTCGGCTAATCTGAATCACACTTGCGGAAAAACAACGAAGAAAGAGAAAAGTAGCCTTCCAAGCAAGGATACGGTTAACAATTACAGCAGATTTATCGCAGAATTGTCCCTCTATGCAAATTGTCCTTGCAAAAGTATAGGCACCAGCCCTTAAAAGATAATGTAGAAGAACAAAATATCCAGTTCATTTATACAGATTGAATTCAGTGGCAACCGGCTGCAGAAAACACGACGGACAAGAAAAGGAGACGAGCACCATCCCAAGGCGGGTGTTTTTCTTTTCTTTCCTTGACCGTCGTGTTCACCGGCACTGGCTGCCAGTATAATGAACCAACTAGCCAAAAACTATCTTTTTGTGAAAACCATAGCCTGCTTTATCTTACTTGGGAAATGGAAGAAAGATCCGCGGAGCTGAGTTAATATAAGAATTGCTCTTCAGTGTCGCTCTGCTCTCATCATTCCCTCGTTTTCCTCCAAGTTCGGTGAAAATCGTTTGAAAGACGTCTTTAAACAATCAACTGTAGTCTAAAAACAGCAAAAGGTGTTAAAAGAGTCAAGTGCCAGCTCAATCCTATTTCACAATGGGACGAAATTGCTTATTCTCCGGAGATTCTTTTTCTCTTCTTTCTTTTAAGGCGAAGCGGTCTTTACGGAATTCAGGCACTTTGAATCTATCTATCTATCTATCTATCTATCTATCTATCTATCTATCTATCTATCTATCTATCTATCTATCTATCTATCTATCTATCTATCTATCTATCTATCTATCTATCTATCTATCTATCTATCTATCTATCTATCTATCTATCTATCTATCTATCTATCTATCTATCTATCTATCTATCTATCTATCTATCTATCTATCTATCTATCTATCTATCTATCTATCTATCTATCTATCTATCTATCTATCTATCTATCTATCTATCTATCTATCTATCTATCTATCTATCTATCTATCTATCTATCTATCTATCTATCTATCTATCTATCTATCTATCTATCTATCTATCTATCTATCTATCTATCTATCTATCTATCTATCTATCTATCTATCTATCTATCTATCTATCTATCTATCTATCTATCTATCTATCTATCTATCTATCTATCTATCTATCTATCTATCTATCTATCTATCTATCTATCTATCTATCTATCTATCTATCTATCTATCTATCTATCTATCTATGTTAATCTCTCTAATTATGTATCTAATCTATTAATGTATCGAATGTCTCTAATTATGTATCTAATCTATTAATGTATCGAATGTCTCTAATCTATCTAATAGATACATTAATTGTAGATACATTATTGTACACTAATGTACCTAATATATCTATGCCACGGTGCTGGCGGTGCCTACCAGCTTTAGCCGCTGGTGTTCGCGGAGCCATCGCGGTCGCTGCATCGTCGTCATTCGAGATTCGTCATCCGACTATCGCCTCTTATGCTCGCGCAAGATCGTACACTAGCAGTAAAGCAATAAAAAATAAAATAAAAATAAAGGCAGTGCAAAACATTTTGTCGCAATCGCAACGATTTTCGTTCCGAATGTAAATTCGAGATCGTACATTCATCCATTTGAATGCGTTAACCTCTATCTGAAATTTTGCTTACATGTATACATTTTCCCACTGTGAAATAAATCAGTTGCTTCTCAGAGGCTTGTCCGTCCGCCCCCCTCAAAATACATACGTACACCATACTAGGGACTCAAACCGGCCGCATCGAGGTCCGACACAGTCAGCGCTTTTCTGGTTGGAACTTGGTTGTCCCATAAAAAAAAAAACGAAAAAACGCTGTCATCGTTCCCGCTCCTGAACGTGTTTTTCAGAACTCTCAGAAACAGCTTACTGTTTAGTGTGTGAAAAGAAATCCGGTGAAAAGCGTCTCCTAAAATCGGCATTAATGCTAGGTACATAATTATTTCCACGTTTCTAAAACGTTTTAGGAGCGAGTAAGAAGAATTACGTGGCATTTATTTGACCAAGGTATGTTTGCACGTGCTTACATTAGGCCTTGCGTACTGTCAATTGTATGGGCCACGCGAAAACGAGGCTGTTGTATAACAGAGTCACTCTTGTC